>NC_052315.1:19020619-19259422 GCF_016432855.1 Salvelinus namaycush | reverse complement strand
TTATGTAGTGTGAGAGGTCTCTCTTATGTAGTGTGAGAGTGTCTCTCTTTATGTAGTGTGCGGTGTCTCTATGTAGTGGTTGCGGTGTCTCTCTTTAGTAGTGTGCGGTGTCTCTCTTATGTAGTGTTGCGGTGTCTCTCTTTATGTAGTGTTGCGGTGTCTCTCTTTATGTAGTGTTGCGGTGTCTCTCGTTTATGTAGTGTGCGTTGTCTCTCTTATGTAGTGTTGCGTTGTCTCTCTTTATGTAGTTGTTGCGTTGTCTCTCTTTATGTAGTGTTGCGTTGTCCTCTCTTTATGTAGGTGTTGCGGTTGTCTCCTCTTTATGTAGTGTTGCGGTGTCTCTCTTTATGTAGTGTTGCGGTGTCCTCTCTTTATGTAGTGTTGCGGTGTCTCTCTTTATGTAGCGTTGCGGTGTCCTCTCTTTATGTAGGCGTTGCGGTGTCTCTCTTTATGTAGCGTTGCGGTGTCTCTCTTTATGTAGCGTTGCGGTGTCTCTCTTTATGTAGCGTTGCGGTGTCTCTCTTTATGTAGCGTTGCGGTGTCTCTCTTTATGTAGCGGTGTCTCTCTTTATGTAGCGTTGCGGTGTCTCTCTTATGTAGTGTTGCGGTGTCTCTCTTTATGTAGTGTTGCGGTGTCTCTCTTTATGTAGTGTTGCGGTGTCTCTCTTAATGTAGTGTTGCGGTGTCTCTCTTATGTAGTGTTGCGGTGCTCTCTTATGTAGCGTTGCGGTGTCTCTCTTTATGTAGCGTTGCGGTGTCTCTCTTTATGTAGCGTTGCGGTGTCTCTCTTTATGTAGCGTTGCGGTGTCTCTCTTTATGTAGCGTTGCGGTGTCTCTCTTTATGTAGCGTTGCGGTGTCTCTCTTTATGTAGCGTTGCGGTGTCTCTCTTTATGTAGCGTTGCGGTGTCTCTCTTTATGTAGCGTTGCGGTGTCTCTCTTTATGTAGCGGTGCGGTGTCTCTCTTTATGTAGTGTTGCGGTGTCTCTCTTTATGTAGTGTTGTCTCTCTTTATGTAGTGTTGCGGTGTCTCTCTTTATGTAGTGTGAGAGTGTCTCTCTTTATGTAGTGTGAGAGTGTCTCTCTTTATGTAGTGGTGCGGTGTCTCTCTTTATGTAGTGTTGCGGTGTCTCTCTTTATGTAGTGTGAGAGTGTCTCTCTTTATGTAGTGTTGTGGTGTCTCTCTTTATGTAGTGTTATGGTGTCTCTCTTTATGTAGTGTTGTGGTGTCTCTCTTTATGTAGTGTCGTGGTGTCTCTCTTTATGTAGTGTCGTGGTGTCTCTCTTTATGCAGTGTCGTGGTGTCTCTCTTTATGCAGTGTCGTGGTGTTTCTCTTTATGTAGTGTCGTGGTGTCTCTCTTTATGTAGTGTGAGAGTGTCTCTCTATGTAGTGTGAGAGTGTCTCTCTTTATGTAGTGGTGCGGTGTCTCTCTTTATGTAGTGTTGCGGTGTCTCTCTTTATGTAGTGTTGCGTTATCTTTCTTTATGTAGTGTTGCGGTGTCTCTCTTTATGTAGTGTTGCGGTGTCTCTCTTTATGTAGTGGTGCGTTGTCTCTCTTTATGTAGTGTTGCGGTGTCTCTCTTTATGTAGTGTTGTGGTGTCTCTATGTAGTGTGAGAGTGTCTCTCTTTATGTAGTGTTGTGGTGTCTCTCTTTATGTAGTGTCGTGGTGTCTCTCTTTATGTAGTGTCGTGGTGTCTCTCTTTATGTAGTGTCGTGGTGTCTCTATGCAGTGTCGTGGTGTTTCTCTTTATGTAGTGTCGTGGTGTCTCTCTTTATGTAGTGTGAGAGTGTCTCTCTTTATGTAGTGTGAGAGTGTCTCTCTTTATGTAGTGGTGCGGTGTCTCTATGTAGTGTTGCGGTGTCTCTCTTTATGTAGTGTTGCGGTGTCTCTCTTTATGTAGTGTTGCGGTGTCTCTCTTTATGTAGTGTCGTGGTGTCTCTCTTTATGTAGTGTCGTGGTGTCTCTCTTTATGTAGTGTCGTGGTGTCTCTATGCAGTGTCGTGGTGTTTCTCTTTATGTAGTGTCGTGGTGTCTCTCTTTATGTAGTGTGAGAGTGTCTCTCTTTATGTAGTGTGAGAGTGTCTCTCTTTATGTAGTGGTGCGGTGTCTCTATGTAGTGTTGCGGTGTCTCTCTTTATGTAGTGTTGCGGTGTCTCTCTTTATGTAGTGTTGCGGTGTCTCTCTTTATGTAGTGTTGCGGTGTCTCTCTTTATGTAGTGTTGCGGTGTCTCTCTTTATGTAGTGGTGCGGTGTCTCTCTTTATGTAGTGTTGCGGTGTCTCTCTTTATGTAGTGTTGCGGTGTCTCTCTTTATGTAGTGTTGCGGTGTCTCTCTTTATGTAGTGTTGCGGTGTCTCTCTTTATGTAGTGTTGCGGTGTCTCTCTTTATGTAGTGTTGCGGTGTCTCTCTTTATGTAGTGTTGCGGTGTCTCTCTTTATGTAGTGTTGCGGTGTCTCTCTTTATGTAGTGTTGCGGTGTCTCTCTTTATGTAGTGTTGCGGTGTCTCTCTTTATGTAGTGTTGCGGTGTCTCTCTATGTAGTGTTGCGGTGTCTCTCTTTATGTAGTGTTGCGGTGTCTCTCTTTATGTAGTGTTGCGGTGTCTCTCTTTATGTAGCGGTGCGGTGTCTCTCTTTATGTAGCGGTGCGGTGTCTCTCTTTATGTAGCGGTGCGGTGTCTCTCTTTATGTAGCGGTGCGGTGTCTCTCTATGTAGCGGTGCGGTGTCTCTCTTTATGTAGCGGTGCGGTGTCTCTCTTTATGTAGCGGTGCGGTGTCTCTCTTTATGTAGCGGTGCGGTGTCTCTCTTTATGTAGCGTTGCGGTGTCTCTCTTTATGTAGCGTTGCGGTGTCTCTCTTTATGTAGCGTTGCGGTGTCTCTCTTTATGTAGCGTTGCGGTGTCTCTCTTTATGTAGCGTTGCGGTGTCTCTCTTTATGTAGCGTTGCGGTGTCTCTCTTTATGTAGCGTTGCGGTGTCTCTCTTTATGTAGCGTTGCGGTGTCTCTCTTTATGTAGCGTTGCGGTGTCTCTCTTTATGTAGCGTTGCGGTGTCTCTCTTTATGTAGCGTTGCGGTGTCTCTCTTTATGTAGCGTTGCGGTGTCTCTCTTTATGTAGCGTTGCGGTGTCTCTCTTTATGTAGCGTTGCGGTGTCTCTCTTTATGTAGCGTTGCGGTGTCTCTCTTTATGTAGTGTTGCGGTGTCTCTCTTTATGTAGTGTTGCGGTGTCTCTTTTTATGTAGCGTTGCGGTGTCTCTCTTTATGTAGCGATGCGGTGTCTCTCTTTATGTAGCGTTGCGGTGTCTCTCTTTATGTAGCGTTGCGGTGTCTCTCTTTATGTAGCGTTGCGGTGTCTCTCTTTATGTAGCGGTGCGGTGTCTCTCTTTATGTAGCGGTGCGGTGTCTCTCTTTATGTAGCGGTGCGGTGTCTCTCTTTATGTAGCGGTGCGGTGTCTCTCTTTATGTAGCGGTGCGGTGTCTCTTTATGTAGCGGTGCGGTGTCTCTCTTTATGTAGCGGTGCGGTGTCTCTCTTTATGTAGCGGTGCGGTGTCTCTCTTTATGTAGCGGTGCGGTGTCTCTCTTTATGTAGCGGTGCGGTGTCTCTCTTTATGTAGCGTTGCGGTGTCTCTCTTTATGTAGCGGTGCGGTGTCTCTCTTTATGTAGCGTTGCGGTGTCTCTTTATGTAGTGTTGCGGTGTCTCTTATGTAGTGTTGCGGTGTCTCTCTTTATGTAGTGTTGCGGTGTCTCTCTTTATGTAGTGTTGCGGTGTCTCTCTTTATGTAGTGTTGCGGTGTCTCTCTTTATGTAGTGTTGCGGTGTCTCTCTTTATGTAGTGTTGCGGTGTCTCTATTTATGTAGTGTTGCGGTGTCTCTCTTTATGTAGTGTTGCGGTGTCTCTCTTTATGTAGTGTTGCGGTGTCTCTCTTTATGTAGTGTTGCGGTGTCTCTCTTTATGTAGTGTTGCGGTGTCTCTCTTTATGTAGTGTTGCGGTGTCTCTCTTTATGCAGTGTCGTGGTGTTTCTCTTTATGTAGTGTCGTGGTGTCTCTCTTTATGTAGTGTGAGAGTGTCTCTCTTTATGTAGTGTGAGAGTGTCTCTCTTTATGTAGTGTGAGAGTGTCTCTCTTTATGTAGTGTTGCGGTGTCTCTCTTTATGTAGTGTTGCGGTGTCTCTCTTTATGTAGTGTTGCGTTGTCTCTCTTTATGTAGTGTTGCGTTGTCTCTCTTTATGTAGTGTTGCGGTGTCTCTCTTTATGTAGTGTTGCGGTGTCTCTCTTTATGTAGTGTTGCGGTGTCTCTCTTTATGTAGTGTTGCGGTGTCTCTCTTTATGCAGTGTTGCGGTGTCTCTCTTTATGCAGTGTCGTGGTGTTTCTCTTTATGTAGTGTCGTGGTGTCTCTCTTTATGTAGTGTGAGAGTGTCTCTCTTTATGTAGTGTGAGAGTGTCTCTCTTTATGTAGTGTTGCGGTGTCTCTCTTTATGTAGTGTTGCGGTGTCTCTCTTTATGTAGTGTTGCGTTGTCTCTCTTTATGTAGTGTTGCGTTGTCTCTCTTTATGTAGTGTTGCGTTGTCTCTCTTTATGTAGTGTTGCGTTGTCTCTCTTTATGTAGTGTTGCGGTGTCTCTCTTTATGTAGTGTTGTCTCTCTTTATGTAGTGTTGCGGTGTCTCTCTTTATGTAGTGTTGCGTTGTCTCTCTTTATGTAGTGTTGCGTTGTCTCTCTTTATGTAGTGTTGCGTTGTCTCTCTTTTATGTAGTGTTGCGGTGTCTCTCTTTATGTAGTGTTGCGGTGTCTCTCTTTATGTAGTGTTGCGGTGTCTCTCTTTATGTAGTGTTGCGGTGTCTCTCTTTATGTAGTGTTGCGGTGTCTCTCTTTATGTAGTGTTGCGGTGTCTCTCTTTATGTAGTGTTGCGGTGTCTCTCTTTATGTAGTGTTGCGGTGTCTCTCTTTATGTAGTGTTGCGGTGTCTCTCTTTATGTAGTGTTGCGGTGTCTCTCTTTATGTAGTGTTGCGGTGTCTCTCTTTATGTAGTGTTGCGGTGTCTCTCTTTATGTAGTGTTGCGGTGTCTCTCTTTATGTAGTGTTGCGGTGTCTCTCTTTATGTAGTGTTGCGGTGTCTCTCTTTATGTAGTGTTGCGGTGTCTCTCTTTATGTAGTGTTGCGGTGTCTCTCTTTATGTAGTGTTGCGGTGTCTCTCTTTATGTAGTGTTGCGGTGTCTCTCTTTATGTAGTGTTGCGGTGTCTCTCTTTATGTAGTGTTGCGGTGTCTCTCTTTATGTAGTGTTGCGGTGTCTCTCTTTATGTAGTGTTGCGGTGTCTCTCTTTATGTAGTGTTGCGGTGTCTCTCTTTATGTAGTGTTGCGGTGTCTCTCTTTATGTAGTGTTGCGGTGTCTCTCTTTATGTAGTGTTGCGGTGTCTCTCTATGTAGTGTTGCGGTGTCTCTCTATGTAGTGTTGCGTTGTCTCTCTATGTAGTGTTGCGGTGTCTCTATGTAGTGTTGCGGTGTCTCTATGTAGTGTTGCGGTGTCTCTCTTTATGTAGTGTTGCGGTGTCTCTCTTTATGTAGTGTTGCGTTGTCTCTCTTTATGTAGTGGTGCGTTGTCTCTCTTTATGTAGTGGTGCGGTGTCTCTCTTTATGTAGTGGTGCGGTGTCTCTCTTTATGTAGTGGTGCGGTGTCTCTCTTTATGTAGTGGTGCGTTGTCTCTCTTTATGTAGTGGTGCGGTGTCTCTCTTTATGTAGTGTTGCGGTGTCTCTCTTTATGTAGTGTTGCGGTGTCTCTTTATGTAGTGTTGCGTTGTCTCTCTCTATGTAGTGTTGAGGTGTCTCTCTTTATGTAGTGTTGAGGTGTCTCTATGTAGTGTTGCGGTGTCTCTATGTAGTGTTGCGGTGTCTCTCTTTATGTAGTGTTGCGGTGTCTCTCTTTATGTAGTGTTGCGGTGTCTCTCTTTATGTAGTGTTGCGGTGTCTCTCTTTATGTAGTGTTGCGGTGTCTCTCTTTATGTAGTGTTGCGGTGTCTCTCTTTATGTAGTGTTGCGGTGTCTCTCTTTATGTAGTGTTATGGTGTCTCTCTTTATGTAGTGTTGTGGTGTCTCTATGTAGTGTTGTGGTGTCTCTATGTA
The DNA here is from genome assembly GCF_016432855.1 of Salvelinus namaycush. Classification (NCBI taxonomy): domain Eukaryota; kingdom Metazoa; phylum Chordata; class Actinopteri; order Salmoniformes; family Salmonidae; genus Salvelinus; species Salvelinus namaycush. The sequence continues at coordinate 19,253,300 of NC_052315.1, read as the reverse complement.
GTGTTGTGGTGTCTCTCTTTATGTAGTGTTGTGGTGTCTCTCTTTATGTAGTGTTGTGGTGTCTCTCTTTATGTAGTGTCGTGGTGTCTCTATGTAGTGTCGTGGTGTCTCTATGTAGTGTCGTGGTGTCTCTCTTTATGTAGTGTCGTGGTGTCTCTCTTTATGTAGTGTGAGAGTGTCTCTCTTTATGTAGTGTGAGAGTGTCTCTCTTTATGTAGTGGTGCGGTGTCTCTCTTTATGTAGTGTTGCGGTGTCTCTCTTTATGTAGTGTTGTGGTGTCTCTCTTTATGTAGTGTTGCGGTGTCTCTCTTTATGTAGTGTTGCGGTGTCTCTCTTTATGTAGTGTTGCGGTGTCTCTATGTAGTGTTGCGGTGTCTCTATGTAGTGTTGCGGTGTCTCTATGTAGTGTTGCGGTGTCTCTCTTTATGTAGTGTTGCGGTGTCTCTCTTTATGTAGCGTTGCGGTGTCTCTCTTTATGTAGCGTTGCGGTGTCTCTCTTTATGTAGCGTTGCGGTGTATCTCTTTATGTAGTGATGCAGGGTGTCTCTCTTTATGTAGTGTTGCGGTGTCTCTCTTTATGTAGTGTTGCGGTGTCTCTCTTTATGTAGTGTTGCGGTGTCTCTCTTTATGTAGTGTTGCGGTGTCTCTCTTTATGTAGTGTTGCGTTGTCTCTCTTTATGTAGTGGTGCGGTGTCTCTCTTTACGTAGTGTTGCGGTGTCTCTCTTTACGTAGTGTTGCGGTGTCTCTCTTTACGTAGTGTTGCGTTGTCTCTCTTTACGTAGTGTTGCGTTGTCTCTCTTTACGTAGTGTTGCGGTGTCTCTCTTTATGTAGTGTTGCGGTGTCTCTCTTTATGTAGTGTTGCGGTGTCTCTCTTTATGTAGTGTTGCGGTGTCTCTCTTTATGTAGTGTTGCGGTGTCTCTCTTTATGTAGTGTTGCGGTGTCTCTCTTTATGTAGTGTTGCGGTGTCTCTCTTTATGTAGTGTTGCGGTGTCTCTCTTTATGTAGTGTTGCGGTGTCTCTCTTTATGTAGTGTTGCGGTGTCTCTCTTTATGTAGTGTTGCGGTGTCTCTCTTTATGTAGTGTTGCGGTGTCTCTCTTTATATAGTGTTGCGGTGTCTCTTTATGTAGTGTTGCGGTGTCTCTCTTTATGTAGTGTTGCGGTGTCTCTCTTTATGTAGCGTTGCGGTGTCTCTCTTTATGTAGCGTTGCGGTGTCTCTCTTTATGTAGTGTTGCGGTGTCTCTCTTTATGTAGTGTTGCGGTGTCTCTCTTTATGTAGTGTTGCGGTGTCTCTCTTTATGTAGTGTTGCGGTGTCTCTTTATGTAGTGTTGCGGTGTCTCTCTTTATGTAGTGTTGTCTCTCTTTATGTAGTGTGAGAGTGTCTCTCTTTATGTAGTGGTGCGGTGTCTCTCTTTATGTAGTGTTGTGGTGTCTCTCTTTATGTAGTGTGAGAGTGTCTCTCTTTATGTAGTGTTGTGGTGTCTCTCTTTATGTAGTGTTATGGTGTCTCTCTTTATGTAGTGTTGTGGTGTCTCTCTTTATGTAGTGTTGTGGTGTCTCTCTTTATGTAGTGTTGTGGTGTCTCTCTTTATGTAGTGTTGTGGTGTCTCTCTTTATGTAGTGTCGTGGTGTCTCTCTTTATGTAGTGTCGTGGTGTCTCTCTTTATGTAGTGTCGTGGTGTCTCTCTTTATGTAGTGTCGTGGTGTCTCTCTTTATGTAGTGTCGTGGTGTCTCTCTTTATGTAGTGTGAGAGTGTCTCTCTTTATGTAGTGTGAGAGTGTCTCTCTTTATGTAGTGGTGCGGTGTCTCTCTTTATGTAGTGTTGTGTTATCTTTCTTTATGTAGTGTTGCGGTGTCTCTCTTTATGTAGTGTTGCGGTGTCTCTCTTTATGTAGTGTTGCGGTGTCTCTCTTTATGTAGTGTTGCGGTGTCTCTCTTTATGTAGTGTTGCGGTGTCTCTATGTAGTGTTGCGGTGTCTCTCTTTATGTAGTGTTGCGGTGTCTCTCTTTATGTAGCGTTGCGGTGTCTCTCTTTATGTAGTGATGCAGGGTGTCTCTCTTTATGTAGTGATGCAGGGTGTCTCTCTTTATGTAGCGTTGCGGTGTCTCTCTTTGTGTAGTGTTGCGGTGTCTCTATTTATGTAGTGTTGTGGTGTCTCTCTTTATGTAGTGTTGCGGTGTCTCTCTTTATGTAGTGTTGCGTTGTCTCTATGTAGTGTTGCGGTGTCTCTTTATGTAGTGTTGCGGTGTCTCTCTTTATGTAGTGGTGCGGTGTCTCTCTTTATGTAGTGTTGCGGTGTCTCTCTTTATGTAGTGTTGCGGTGTCTCTCTTTATGTAGTGTTGCGGTGTCTCTCTATGTAGTGGTGTGGTGTCTCTCTTTATGTAGTGTTGCGGTGTCTCTCTTTATGTAGTGTTGCGGTGTCTCTCTTTATGTAGTGTTGCGGTGTCTCTCTTTATGTAGTGTTGCGGTGTCTCTCTTTATGTAGTGTTGCGGTGTCTCTCTTTATGTAGTGTTGCGGTGTCTCTCTTTACGTAGTGTTGCGTTGTCTCTCTTTACGTAGTGGTGCGGTGTCTCTCTTTACGTAGTGTTGCGGTGTCTCTCTTTACGTAGTGTTGCGGTGTCTCTCTTTACGTAGTGTTGCGGTGTCTCTCTTTACGTAGTGTTGCGGTGTCTCTCTTTACGTAGTGTTGCGGTGTCTCTCTTTATGTAGTGTTGCGGTGTCTCTCTTTATGTAGTGTTGCGGTGTCTCTCTTTATGTAGTGTTGCGGTGTCTCTCTTTATGTAGTGTTGCGGTGTCTCTCTTTATGTAGTGTTGCGGTGTCTCTCTTTATGTAGTGTTGCGGTGTCTCTCTTTATGTAGTGTTGCGGTGTCTCTCTTTATGTAGTGTTGCGGTGTCTCTCTTTATGTAGTGTTGCGGTGTCTCTCTTTATGTAGTGTTGCGGTGTCTCTCTTTATATAGTGTTGCGGTGTCTCTTTATGTAGTGTTGCGGTGTCTCTCTTTATGTAGTGTTGCGGTGTCTCTCTTTATGTAGCGTTGCGGTGTCTCTCTTTATGTAGCGTTGCGGTGTCTCTCTTTATGTAGCGTTGCGGTGTCTCTCTTTATGTAGTGTTGCGGTGTCTCTCTTTATGTAGTGTTGCGGTGTCTCTCTTTATGTAGTGTTGCGGTGTCTCTTTATGTAGTGTTGCGGTGTCTCTCTTTATGTAGTGTTGTCTCTCTTTATGTAGTGTGAGAGTGTCTCTCTTTATGTAGTGGTGCGGTGTCTCTCTTTATGTAGTGTTGTGGTGTCTCTCTTTATGTAGTGTGAGAGTGTCTCTCTTTATGTAGTGTTGTGGTGTCTCTCTTTATGTAGTGTTATGGTGTCTCTCTTTATGTAGTGTTGTGGTGTCTCTCTTTATGTAGTGTTGTGGTGTCTCTCTTTATGTAGTGTTGTGGTGTCTCTCTTTATGTAGTGTCGTGGTGTCTCTCTTTATGTAGTGTCGTGGTGTCTCTCTTTATGTAGTGTCGTGGTGTCTCTCTTTATGTAGTGTCGTGGTGTCTCTCTTTATGTAGTGTCGTGGTGTCTCTCTTTATGTAGTGTGAGAGTGTCTCTCTTTATGTAGTGTGAGAGTGTCTCTCTTTATGTAGTGGTGCGGTGTCTCTCTTTATGTAGTGTTGTGTTATCTTTCTTTATGTAGTGTTGCGGTGTCTCTCTTTATGTAGTGTTGCGGTGTCTCTCTTTATGTAGTGTTGCGGTGTCTCTCTTTATGTAGTGTTGCGGTGTCTCTCTTTATGTAGTGTTGCGGTGTCTCTATGTAGTGTTGCGGTGTCTCTCTTTATGTAGTGTTGCGGTGTCTCTCTTTATGTAGCGTTGCGGTGTCTCTCTTTATGTAGTGATGCAGGGTGTCTCTCTTTATGTAGTGATGCAGGGTGTCTCTCTTTATGTAGCGTTGCGGTGTCTCTCTTTGTGTAGTGTTGCGGTGTCTCTATTTATGTAGTGTTGTGGTGTCTCTCTTTATGTAGTGTTGCGGTGTCTCTCTTTATGTAGTGTTGCGTTGTCTCTATGTAGTGTTGCGGTGTCTCTTTATGTAGTGTTGCGGTGTCTCTCTTTATGTAGTGGTGCGGTGTCTCTCTTTATGTAGTGTTGCGGTGTCTCTCTTTATGTAGTGTTGCGGTGTCTCTATGTAGTGTTGCGGTGTCTCTCTTTATGTAGTGGTGTGGTGTCTCTCTTTATGTAGTGTTGCGGTGTCTCTCTTTATGTAGTGTTGCGGTGTCTCTCTTTATGTAGTGTTGCGGTGTCTCTCTTTATGTAGTGTTGCGGTGTCTCTCTTTATGTAGCGTTGCGGTGTCTCTCTTTATGTAGCGTTGCGGTGTCTCTCTTTATGTAGTGTTGCGGTCTCTCTTTATGTAGTGTTGCGGTGTCTCTCTTTATGTAGTGTTGCGGTGTCTCTCTTTATGTAGTGATGCAGGGTGTCTCTCTTTATGTAGCGTTGCGGTGTCTCTCTTTATGTAGCGTTGCGGTGTCTCTCTTTATGTAGCGTTGCGGTGTCTCTCTTTGTGTAGCGTTGCGGTGTCTCTATTTATGTAGTGTTGTGGTGTCTCTCTTTATGTAGTGGTGCGGTGTCTCTCTTTATGTAGTGTTGTGGTGTCTCTCTTTATGTAGTGGTGCGGTGTCTCTCTTTATGTAGTGATGCAGGGTGTCTCTCTTTATGTAGTGTTGCGGTGTCTCTCTTTATGTAGTGTTGCGGTGTCTCTTTATGTAGTGTTGCGGTGTCTCTCTTTATGTAGTGTTGCGTTGTCTCTCTTTATGTAGTGTTGCGTTGTCTCTCTTTATGTAGTGTTGCGTTGTCTCTCTTTATGTAGTGGTGCGTTGTCTCTCTTTATGTAGTGTTGCGTTGTCTCTCTTTATGTAGTGTTGCGGTGTCTCTCTTTATGTAGTGTTGCGTTGTCTCTCTTTATGTAGTGTTGCGGTGTCTCTCTTTATGTAGTGTTGCGGTGTCTCTCTTTATGTAGTGTTGCGGTGTCTCTCTTTATGTATGGTTGCGGTGTCTCTCTTTATGTAGTGTTGCGGTGTCTCTCTTTATGTAGTGTTGCGGTGTCTCTCTTTATGTAGTGTTGCGGTGTCTCTCTTTATGTAGTGTTGCGGTGTCTCTATGTAGTGTTGCGGTGTCTCTCTTTATGTAGTGTTGCGGTGTCTCTCTTTATGTAGTGTTGCGGTGTCTCTATGTAGTGTTGCGGTGTCTCTATGTAGTGTTGCGGTGTCTCTCTTTATGTAGTGTTGCGGTGTCTCTCTTTATGTAGTGTTGCGGTGTCTCTCTTTATGTAGTGTTGCGGTGTCTCTATGTAGCGTTGCGGTGTCTCTCTTTATGTAGTGATGCAGGGTGTCTCTCTTTATGTAGTGATGCAGGGTGTCTCTCTTTATGTAGTGTTGTGGTGTCTCTCTTTATGTAGCGTTGCGGTGTCTCTCTTTATGTAGTGTTGCGGTGTCTCTATTTATGTAGTGTTGTGGTGTCTCTCTTTATGTAGTGGTGCGGTGTCTCTCTTTATGTAGTGTTGTGGTGTCTCTCTTTATGTAGTGGTGCGTTGTCTCTCTTTATGTAGTGTTGCGGTGTCTCTATGTAGTGTTGCGTTGTCTCTCTTTATGTAGTGTTGCGGTGTCTCTCTTTATGTAGTGGTGCGGTGTCTCTCTTTATGTAGTGTTGCGTTGTCTCTCTTTATGTAGTGTTGTCTCTCTTTATGTAGTGTTGCGGTGTCTCTCTTTATGTAGTGTGAGAGTGTCTCTCTTTATGTAGTGGTGCGGTGTCTCTCTTTATGTAGTGTCTCTCTTTATGTAGTGATGCAGGGTGTCTCTCTTTATGTAGTGTTGTGGTGTCTCTCTTTATGTAGTGTTATGGTGTCTTTATGTAGTGTTGTGGTGACTCTCTTTATGTAGTGTTGTGGTGTCTCTCTTTATGTAGTGTTGTGGTGTCTCTCTTTATGTAGTGTCGTGGTGTCTCTCTTTATGTAGTGTTGTGGTGTCTCTATGTAGTGTTGTGGTGTCTCTATGTAGTGTTGTGGTGTCTCTTGTCGTGATGTGTGTTTTTTCCTATATTTTTAATCCCCGTCCTCGTCCCCGTCCCCGCAGGAGGCCTTTTGTCTTTTGGTAGGGTGTCATTGCAAATAAGAATTTGATCTTATTTTACCTTTATTTAACCAGGTAGGCAAGCTGAGAACAAGTTCTCATTTACAATTGCGACCTGGCCAAGATAGAGCAAAGCAGTTCGACACATACAACAACACAGAGTTACACATGGAGTAAAACAAACATACAGTCAATAATACAGTAGAAAAATAAATCTATATACAATGTGAGCGCAAATGAGGTGAGATAAGGGAGGTAAAGGCAAAAAAAGGCCATGGTGACGAGGTAAATACAATATAGCAAGTAAAACACTGGAATGGTAGATTTGCAGTGGAAGAATGTGCAAAGTAGAAATAGAAATCATGGGGTGCAAAGGAGCAAAATAAATAAATACAGTAGGGGAAGGGGTAGTTGTTTGGGCTAAATTATAGATGGGCTATGTACAGGTGCAGTTATCTGTGAGCTGCTCTGACAGCTGGTGCTTAAAGCTAGTGAGGGAGATAAGTGTTTCCAGTTTCAGAGATTTTTGTAGTTCGTTCCAGTCATTGGCAGCAGAGAACTGGAAGGAGAGGCGGCCAAAGGAGGAATTGGCTTTGGGGAAGACCAGAGAGATATACCTGCTGGAGCGCGTGCTACAGGTGGGTGCTGCTATGGTGACCAGCAAGCTGAGATAAGAGGGGACTTTACCTAGCAGGGTCTGTAGATGACCTGGAGCCAGTGGGTTTGGCAACGAGCATGAAGCGAGGGCCAGCCAAAGAGAGCGTACAGGTCGCAGTGGTGGGTAGTATGTGGGGCTTTGGTGACAAAACGGATGGCACTGTGATAGACTGCATCCAATTTATTGAGTAGGGTATTGGAGGGTATTTTGTAAATTACATCGCCGAAGTCGAGGATCGGTAGGATGGTCAGTTTTACGAGGGTATGTTTGGCAGCATGAGTGAAGGATGCTTTGTTGCGAAATAGGAAGCCAATTCTAGATTTAACTTTGGACTGAAGATGTTTGATGTGAGTCTGGAAGGAGAGTTTACAGTCTAACCAGACACCTAGGTATTTGTAGTTGTCCACATATTCTAAGTCAGAACTGTCCAGAGTAGTGATGCTGGATGGGCGGGCAGGTGCAGGCAGCGATCGGTTGAAGAGCATGCATTTAGTTTTGCTTGTATTTAAGAGCAGTTGGAGGCCACGGAAGGAGAGTTGTATGGCATTGAAGCTCGTCTGGAGGGTTGTTAACACAGTGTCCAAAGAAGGGCCAGAAGTGTACAGAATGGTGTCGTCTGCGTTGAAGTCGGAGGTTTACATACACCTTAGCCAAATACATTTAAACTCAGTTTTTCACAATTTCTGACATTTAATCCAAGTAAAAAAATCCCTGTTTTAGGTCAGTTAGGATCACCACTTTATTTTAAGAATGTGAAATGTCAGAATAATAGTAGAGAGAATGATTTATTTCAGATTTTATTTATTTCATCACATTCCCAGTGGGTCAGAAGTTTACATACACTCAATTAGTATTGGTAGCATTGCCTTTAAATTGTTTAACTTGAGTCAAACGTTTCGGGTAGCCTTCCACAAGCTTCCCACAATAAGTTGGGTGAATTGTGACCCATTCCTCCTGACAGAGCTGGTGTAACTGAATCAGGTTTGTAGGCCTCCTTGCTCGCACACGCTTTTTCAGTTCTGCCCACACGTTTTCTATAGGATTGAGGTCAGGGCTTTGTGATGACCACTCCAATACCTTAACTTTGATGTCCTTAAGCCATTTTGCCACAACTTTGGAAGTATGCTTGGGGTCATTGTCCATTTGGAAGACCCATTTGCGACCAAACTTTAACTTCCTGACTGATGTCTTGAGATGTTGCTTCAATATATCCACATCATTTTCCTTCCTCACGAGGCCATCTATTTTGTGAAGTGCACCAGTCCCTCTTGCAGCAAAGCATCCCCATCCCAAGGATGAACCAGACTTGTGGAGGTCTACAATTTATTTTCTGAGGTCTTGGTTGATTTCTTTTGATTTTCCCATGATGTCAAGCAAAGAGGCACTGAGTTTGAAGGTAGGCCTTAAAATACATCAACAGGTACACCTCCAATTGACTCAAATGATGTCAATTCGCCTATCAGAAGTTTCTAAAGCCATGACATCATTTTCTGGAATTTTTCAAGCTGTTTAAAGGCACAGCCAACTTAGTGTATGTAAACTTCTGACCCACTGGAATTGTGATGCAGTGAATTATAAGTGATTAGCCAGCAGCATACCACCCTGCATACCACTGCTGGTTTGCTTCTGAAGCTAAGCAGGGTTGGTTCTGATCAGTCCCTGGATGGGAGACCAGATGCTGCTGGAAGTGGTGTTGGAGGGCCAGTAGGAGGCTTTTTGGTCTAAAAAATATCCCCATGCCCCAGGGCAGTGATGTGTAGGACTGCCCTGTGTAGGATGCAGTCTTTCAGATGGGACGTTAAACGGGTATCCTGACTCTCTGAGGTCATTAAAGATCCCATGGCACTTATTGTAACGTGTTCTCAGTCAATTTACCTGGTGAAATAACGGACAAAAAAAAAAAAGTGAAATAATCTGTCTGTAAACAATTGTTGGAAAAATTACTTTTGTCATGCACAAAGTAGATGTCCTAACCGACTTGCAAAATCTATAGTTTGTTAACTAGACATTTTTGGAGTGGTAGAAAAACAAGTTTTAATGACTCCAACCTAAGTGTATGTAAACATCCGACTTCAACGGTATCTTTTTAAATAGTGTATGTGAAAGGGCCTCAGTGTGCTGCTGGTCATGCTGGGTATGTAAACCAGGCAGTGAGAGGTTCAGGTCCCTCCATCTCTGACTAACTGGCCCTGGTCAGTCAGAGGGAGAAGTGGTCTGTTAGCCCAGACGTCAGTCTACATGCTCCAACTCGCTCCTGGGAGACATTAAACCAATCAGGCTTCAACCACAGGGGCTAAAGAACAGGCAACTGACATCATCTTTCATAACTGCCGCTAAAGAACCAAGAGAGAGACGACCCTCTAGGGTGGCTGCGACCCCTCAGTGACCCCTTGGTGCCCTGAATTAGAAGAGGTAACAATGTCAACAAGAGACAGACATACCTTGGGGACGGAGGCACCATCAGGACGCTCTCTAGCATCAACAAACGTCAACTAAGAGGTATATCAACAGGTTACAGACAGGTCACACGCCTTTCCCTGTTGATGTTAAGCCTTCCCACCGTTGAACTTCCTCTCCCTGATGGATGAGCATTCTGAGTAGGCCTTGAAGGAGCGTCTTTCCTGTGGTCACAGTCCGTTGAACTTCCTCTCCCTGATGGATGAGCATTCTGAGTAGGCCTTGAAGGAGCGTCTTTCCTGTGGTCACAGTCCGTTGAGATTCACAGTGGTTTGTTTAAACCGTGACACAAAGGCAACATTCAAAGGACATTATGGAATCTCTGAGACTCATAAGTCGTGATGAACACCTTGACTCTTTCAGACGTCGAGGCCAAGGTGTTTATGTTCAAAAGAAACACGAAAGAACCGCATTATGTTCCGAAAGAACTGTAGAACATCATGTGCATCCTCCCTTGCCTGAACAACAGGCTGGACTAACGGTCACAGACATAATCATACTCAGACAGAATCTGACAAAGATGAGCTTTGACTTGGGGACGGTTTGTCTTTTCCATATGCAATATTTTGGCTCGTCAATTATTTAGCAGTGGAAAGAACCACGGATGCATGCCAAACATACTGAGACACATGCTAGCTCGGTGAACACTGATGGCTAGCCCAGGACCGCCCAGGACTGTATTTTAGGCAATGCCACTCAGACATTGCTCTTCCTAAAATGTATATATTTCTGAATTCCATTCTTTAACTTTTAGATTTGTGTATATTGTTGTGAATTGTTAGATACTGCTGCACTGTTGAAGCTAGGAACACAAGCATTCCGCTTACACCCACAATAACATCTTCTAAATATGTGTATGTGACCAATACCATTTGATTTGATTTGTTTATTTGGATCAAAGTTATGTGTAAGTGCTTTATTATTTCCTGGAATCCTGGTGTAAAATATATCTGTGTTGACCCCAGGCCCAGTCACTGCCCTGAGCGCTTCACAGACAGTCATCTTACAACTTTAACAGCTGCTGTCAACATGGTTTTAATTAGAGATATGGATGCTCCATAAATTTGCCATCTCAGACACATATGGTGAAGTTATATAGATACAGTCCGTTCTAAGGCAGGAAAACAATAACGCATTTATGGTTTTCGACCACATAGAATAAAGAAAGTAGACTTGCCGCACTATATCAAAACGTGTAAATCCTTATTCAAATTATGTTTTTAGTTCATGTACTGTTATCGTCTGTAATATTGCAATAAATGTCTTCACACTACAGAACAGCATATCCACAGTCATGCAAACTAATGTGACTAAAGTCATGACATCACCAACATGATATCATGGTATGCTACCACTGCCAACTGTAACCAGACAGTAATTTTTTTTTTTTAAATAAATTTGGCCCCCTTTTCTCCCCAATTTTCGTGGTATCCAATCGCTAGTAATTACAATCTTGTCTCATCGCTACAACTCCCGTACGGGCTCGGGAGAGACGAAGGTCGAAAGCCATGCGTCCTCCGAAGCACAACCCAACCAAGCCGCACTGCTTCTTAACACAGCGCGCCTCCAACCCGGAAGCCAGCCGCACCAATGTGTCGGAGGAAACACCGTGCACTGGCCCCCTCGGTTAGCAAGCACTGCGCCCGGCCCGCCACAGGAGTCGCTGGAGCGCGATGAGACAAGGATATCCCTACCGGCCAAACCCTCCCTAACCCGGACGACGCTAGGCCAATTGTGCGTCGCCCCACGGACCTCCCGGTGGCGGCCGGCTGCAACAGAGCCTGGGCGCGAACCCAGAGACTCTGGTGGCGCAGCTAGCGCTGCGATGCAGTGCCCTAGACCACTGCGCCACCCGGGAGGCCAACCAGACAGTATTTTAATGAGGGTAACAATGAAGTGATGTCATCGACATTTTCAATCCCATAATGGATCAATTAATCATTAAGGTCTACTTATAGGAGTTGTAATGAAAATCTCCTAAACCCTTTTACTTTATACTGAAATAAACTCACTGAACCATTTAATTCATTACTAACTATAGTCTGATATTGTCCACATGGCCATGTGTGTGAGATGGCTGGTGGGTGCATGGCTGGTGCAGTCTTCTGTGGTATACTTACAAATATGCGCAGGTGGCGGGCACACACCAGGCCGATGGAGCCGTTCTGGTCAGGACCACAGACCACCAACACTGTTGGCTGCTTCTTACCCAGGGAGGTCAGAGGAAAGGCCTGGAGGGAGAGAGAGATAGAGAGGTCATCCAACCCGTGAGGCTGACCCTCCATCACTGTCAAACTCTCTCCTTCGCGTGCCAGGGACGCAATGCCATGGCCAGGGGAAATGGCACCCAAGACAGAAAGCCCCAAACTCATTAAACCCAGACAGGAGTGGAAAAAATACCAGAGCCGGACACCACAGGATGCTCCCTTTAAATAACACACTACTTTCCATCAGGCCTGAGCCATGAGTTTTCCCACCGGGCCACTGGCATCTCCCCCTCTCTGTTTTACAAGGGCACAGCACATACCCCAGTAAATCCCCTCGCACGTCCTTAAGAGAAGCAGCAGAGGTATCCGTCACTATATCCTGCTGGAATTGGCGTGTTAACTTAAGTGGTCCAATCTTCCTCCTCACACCTAAATAGGATCAGTAGGGGAGTGAATCAGTAGCGACATCACAGCTAAAGGTGTCTTACCTTACTTTCCAACAGCTTTACCACACCAAATATGTAGCCTAACCCTAGGTATTTCATATACCGGACCAATTTCAATATGGCCGCTAAAACCGGGACTCTAAATGGAGTGGTACATTACAGTGCAACAAATGGAGGCGTACTCTAATTGCAGTATCTGATTAATACAGACATGAAAGCATTAATTACAGTAATGATGCCGGGAGAATAGAGACAGCAGCCATTATCTGTAACATAAATGTTCTGTCTCGGAGTAGATACACTCTAAATGAGATGAAAGAAGGATGGTAATGGCGGCATCGAGTCTGTGAGGTGGAAGGATAATGACGGCAGCAGAAGCTACCTTCCGAGCGTAGCGAGAGAGGAAAGAGATAGGTAAGAACATTTTGCCTAAGTGGCTGAAACAGATGAAACGACTTCCTGGTGTCATTAAGGGTGTAGTAGTGTGTCTCTCGCTGCGCTGATGTGATGACACCCTCTCCGACTTACTCCCCTGTGGCAAATGCTAACGCTAATTAGCACAGCAGCCCAATAAGGACCAGCCATCTTTGATAGGAGTGACATTCAATATCCACATACTGTGAATGCAGTGGAAAACCTGAGTGCCTTTTACAGCAGCATCCTAACTGTATCATCTTATATTTTCTATCTTATCTCTTGCTTTAGGATTGGGCCATTAGCGCTAACAAAATGATTAAAGACTAAAGAGAAGGTCGTTATAGTGGATATCTAAAATTCACATCCAGTGGAACAAGCTGGATTTAGAGGAGTAGGTTGCCCTGGTCTGGGTTTAGTAGTCAGGGTGTAGCCTTGCTACCCTGCCTCCTATCTGGAGGAATGCTGTTATGTCAGCTCATGGTGCCAGGCTCTGCAGTCCTATCCTCATACATGTGCGCACACACACACACACACACACACACACACACACACACGAGCAATGGCTGTATTGACTCTAATAAGGTCCCAGAGGCTAAGCCTACTTTTTCTTTGTACACTTATTTTACCAGGTAAGTCGACTGAGAACATATTCTCATTAACAGTAACGACCCTGGGAATAGTTGTTTTTAATTGGTAAGTCTAGCGGCCAGCTAACTATCTAAAATTGTAGCAAGCATGGCCGAATTACCGACCGGGGTGGGGCCCATTGATCATCCGTTTATCATATTAAAAACTGCCTCCACCCTATGGCAAAATGTGCATCATTTCAGGAAATTAGCTGTAAAACTGCAAAAACTAAATCTCTGCCCATGGCAAAATGGCAAAATGAGTAGAATTGCATGAAATTAGTTATTATATTTGTGGCCCCCACCCCCATCAAAGTTGCCCATCCCTGCACATAGGGCCTCTGCTCTCTTCCATCTGACACACATACACAGACAAACCACACACACATGCACCCACGTGTCCCACCACACACACATGCACCCACGTATCCCACCACACACACATGCACCCACACCCACGTGTCCCACCACACACACATGCACCCACACCCACGTGTCCCACCACACATAGAGCCACAAATACAAAAAAATGAAAAAAACATGATATTTAGTATTTTCACAATATAATTTTTCATAATTTTAAATATTCATAAATCTAAATACTATTCATATTACATAGCAGGTGGTAAAGCTTCATGTGACACATTTTGCTTTGTAGCATCTACAGATGAAACATTATGGTGCCTGGGTAAGGCCAAAATGGCACAAATATTCCAACTTCAATTGATTATTTCTCAATGATGCCTTATACTTAACACCCATCCCGGATCCGGGAGCATCCTCATCAGTAAAAGCTGACTAGCATAGCCTAGCATAGCGCCACAAGTAAATAATAGCATATAAATATCATGAAATCACAAGTCCAATACAGCAAATGAAAGATAAACATCTTGTGAATCCAGCCATCATTTCCGATTTTTAAAATGTTTTACAGCGAAAACACAATATGTATTTCTATTAGCTAACCACAATAGCCAAAGACTCAACCGCATATTTTCACCATGTTTCTACCGCATAGGTAGCTATCACAAAACCGACCAAATATAGATATAATTAGTCACTAACCAAGAAACAACTTCATCAGATGACAGTCTTATAACATGTTATACAATAAATTTATGTTTTGTTCGAAAATGTGCATATTTGAGGTATAAATCATAGTTTTACATTGCAGCTACCATCAAAAATATCACCAAAGCAGCCAGAATAATTACAGAGAGCAACGTGAAATACCTAAATACTCATCATAAAACATTTATGAAAAATACATGGTGTACAGCAAATGAAAGATAAACATCTTGTGAATCCAGCCAATATTTCCGATTTTTTAAGTGTTTTACAGCGAAAACACAATATAGCATTATATTAGCTTACCACAATAGCCAAACACACAACCGCATTTATTCACCGCATAGATAGCATTCGCAAAAACCAGCAAAAGATATAAAATGAATCACTAACCTTGACCAACTTCATCAGATGACAGTCTTATAACATCAGGTTATACAATACACTTATGTTTTGTTCTAAAATGTGCATATTTAGAGCTGCAAACCGTGGTTATACATTGTGAATATGTAGCATTGATTCACCAGAATGTCCGGAGCTATTTTGGACACTCACCTAATCTGACCAAAGAACTCATCATAAACTTTACATAAAAATACTTGTTGTATGGCAAATGAAAGATACACTGGTTCTTAATGCAACTGCCGTGTTAGATTTAAAAAAATAACTTTACCATAACAAACAGCTTGCGTTATAGCGAGACAGCGCCCGCCAAAACGGCAGAGAATAGGAATCAACATTTTCCACAGAAATACGAAATAACATCATAAATTGTTCTTACTTTTGTTGAGCTTCCATCAGAATCTTGTACAAGGAGTCCTACGTCCAGAATAAATCGTTGTTTGGTTTTAGAATGTCCTTTTCTCCTGTCGAATTAGCAACCTTAGCTAGCCATGTGGCGCAAACATGCCCATCTTCTCTTGACGCAAAGAACGGAAAATTCCAAAAGTCCCAATAAACGTTGAATAAACTGATACAACTCGGTTGAAAAAAACTACTTTATGATGTTATTATCACATGTATCAAATAAAATCAGAGCCGGAGATATCCGCCGTGTATACCGAACGCTTTTCAGAAGCCAATGTCGACGTACTTCGCTCGCCAGAGAAGACAAAGAAATTTCAAGACCTGTCACTCCAAAAGCTCTTGTTCGGCCTCAGATCAAGCTAGACACCCCATTCCACCTTCCACTGCCTGTTGACATCTAGTGGAAGGCGTATGAAGTGCATGCATATCGATAAATATTAGGCAATTGAATAGGCAGGCCCTGGAACAGAGCATCGTTTTCAGATTTTTCACTTCCTGTATGGAAGTTTGCTGCAAAATGAGTTCTGTTTTACTCACAGATATAATTCAAACAGTTTTAGGAACTTGAGTGTTTTCTATCCAATAGTAATAATAATATGCATATTGTACAGTCTAGAATAAAGTACGAGGCAGTTTAATTTGGGCACGATTTTTTCCAAAGTGAAAACAGCGCCCCCCTATTGACAAGAAGTTTGATACAAATGTCAAATATGTATCAACAATCTTTCCTCCAAAGGACCCTTTTATGGATTACATTTTGTGAAAATCGAAAATATCATGGTCTCTTTTGTTCTAGTTTCATAAGGAATCACCCAAACTTAAACATACAGCCACACACTCCTGATGAAAGCTGAGCGGGATAATCAATGTGTTTTTCAATGGACACGTTGACATATTCAACACATCCTGAGTAGACAGAACAGGGACACAGGGACAGCAGACTCCAGCGTTTACTGCTCCGTGGAACCGGAACATTCTTCGTATCCCCAGGTGCTGAAAGGCCTTTGCCTGCTATCCCTACCCCTAGGCTGAACGCAGGCGCTGCACTCACGCATGCCAGATCACAGAGGAACACCGCTGAGATGGACCCTTGATGGGCCCGTGTGGTTGATGCCAGGGGGGTTGAGGTCTTTGGACGTATATGGGGTGGATTACTCTGTGAGGAGTTCATGTTATCTGGCAAACGCAACCACTGTAGTGAAATCACAAAGCCTTACTACTGCACTTTGATGTCATGCGTGTGGGTGCAGTAGCCCCATGCCGAGCCAGACGCTGTTTGTCTAGCTACGGTGTGTGTGCTGCGGCTGCGTCTGCTCTAGCCATGGACCATTACCTTTTGGTGATAATGATGGTAGGTGGATGTGGTTGAGGTAATCAGACGCTCTGAGGGGAGCTCTCACTCTTTCTTGGTCTCTCTCTCTTTTTCTCTGATAGGAGAGTGTCTTACGTCTGAAAGCTCAAGGAACATTAATCACACCGGGTTCCTGTGGAGGATACGATTGCAGGGTTAAACCAACCGACCGTCTGGTCAAAGTGTCCTGACACGAAGTGTGTTCCTGACAGCTCCACACTCCGTACACTGCTGCTGCTGACCACAGGCAGTCTGACTGGGAGAACCAACTTACAGAACGCTCACCACATATTACACAAATATACAAACACACACACACACACACACACCACACACACACACACGTAGGGGTCTGATGTAAGGGGCATATGGACTTGGCAGACTGGCTCCCAGCAGGGGAGCAGATCAGTCTCTCATCAGGCCCAGTAGTGAACAGAGGAACAGAGGCTCTGATGTGCCTCAGGGTTTATGGATCAGAGACACAGTACTGATGAGAGGGACAGTTCTTCCACAACTGTAAGTAAACTTATTTTTCCAAAAACACAGAGAACAGAACAGAACTGTGTGTTCTCTAAATCTCTATTCACAGTTCATATGTCGCGAGCTCTTAGAAAGTTGCATGGTTTTGAAATACTATTAGGTGGAACAGCATCAGAGACTGAGAATTGGAGAGATGGATGGATGGATGGATGGATGGTACAGCAAGAAGAGGACTGGCCACCCCTCAGAGCCTGGTTTCTATCTAGGTTTCTTCCTAGGGAGTTTTTCCTAGCCACCGTGCCTCTACATCTGCATTGCTTGCTGTTTGGGGTTTTAGGCTGGGTTTCTGTATATGCACATTGTGACATCTGCTGATGTAAAAAGGGATTTATAAATATATTTGATTGATTGATGAATAGATAGATTAATGAGTAGCCCGAAAAAGGTGGTTCTTGGAGAGGGGAAGGAAAGAGGAGTGGGGGGATAAGGGTGGTACATAAAGTACCTTGGTGATGGCAATGGCACAGGCATGCCCCCAGATCTCTATCAGCTGCTGCTGGCCAAACCTGTAGTCCCTCAGCAGCTCTGTCTCAATGGCTGCTGTCTCCACTTTACTGTAGGGAAACACAACACAGAGCAATAGCATTAGCATCATCAATCAGATTCAATCAATCACAATTCAATTACATATTGTGTACGGTAGCACTGTTTATGCATCTCTCAGCAAACTAGATCTAAACCTCAAAAACCTATGTTGCTGTGTTGCGTGTTAGATGAAATGCTTGGTTGGGGATTGTCTGATGCCTGAGGTATTTCCTTTGAGTGTAATGACACTACCAAGTTGAAGTTTATGAAGTAGGTATTTATATGGCTCTGAAACAGGTATACAGGTAAGGCTGACAGTTGAAACAGGCCCAGGCCTGAACTGATGTCATAATTCTGCCATGTGGGCTCATTTAACCAGAGAGGGAGCAGCTGTGGAAACACAGAGAAAGTACACTATTCCATATTACACTAGAGACACCTGGTGGAGAGATGGAGTACTACATCAAGA
Source organism: Salvelinus namaycush (assembly GCF_016432855.1). Classification (NCBI taxonomy): domain Eukaryota; kingdom Metazoa; phylum Chordata; class Actinopteri; order Salmoniformes; family Salmonidae; genus Salvelinus; species Salvelinus namaycush. The sequence goes on along the minus strand of NC_052315.1, from coordinate 19,235,624 downwards.
CTTTCTCTGAATACGATGGAGAATATTATAATCAAAGCATATAGTATGACAACATACACTGAGTATACCAAACATTAGGAACACTTTCCTAATAATGAGTTGCACCCCCCCTCAATTTGTCGGGGCATGGACTCCACAAGTTGTCGAAAGATTTCCACAGGGATGCTGGCCCATGTTGACTCCAATGCTTCCCACAGTTGTGTCAAGTTGGCTGGATGTCCTTTGGGTGGTGGACCATTATTGATACACACAAGAAACATGAGCTTGAAAAAACCCAGCAGCGTTGCAGTTCTTGACACAAACCGGTGCACCTGGCACCTGCTACCATAACCCGTTCAAAGGCACTTACATCTTTTGTCTTACACATTCACCCTCTAAATGGCGCACATACACAATCCATGTCTCAAGGCTTAAAAAATATTATTTAACATGTCTCCTCCCCTTCATCTACACTAACTGAAATGTATGTATGTCTGTCATGGTGTATATCATGGAAAGACCAGGTGTTCTTAATATTTTGTATACTCAGTGTATATCATGGGGCGGCAGGTAGCCTAGTGGTTAGAGCGTTGGACTAGTAACCGAAAGGTTGCAAGATCGAATCCCTGAGCTGACAGGGTACAAATCTGTTGTTCTGCCCCTGAACAAGGCAGTTTACCCATTGTTCCGAGGCCATCATTGAAAATAGGTATTTGTTCTTAACAGACTTGCCTAGTAAAAGAAAGGTAAAACATATTTTTTTTAAAGAGCAGGTGTTCTTAATGTTTTGTATACTCAGTGTATATCTACATTGACATGTTTGTAAGGTATAATAATCAAACATCTTTTGATAGAGTGTGAATTGATTAATGGAGTCACAACGTTCTCACAACAACACTGTATTGCAGTCAGTAATTGTGAATGTCCTATTTGCTCAAAATGTTCCCAGATGTTTTTGGATAGTATTTTCCTGTGTTATCAAGACAGCATAGATGAATTTAGTTTGCATGAGGAGTTCGGCCATAAGCAACAGAAAAAGCGAGAGAGGAAGAGAGAGAGGGGAAGAGAAGGCGAGAAATAGAGAACTTCCATCAAGATCAATACAGAAGCAGCAGGGTCGATCCCTCTGTGTGTGTGTGTGTGTGTGTGTGTGTGTGTGTGTGTGAAGATGTGGATTAATGCAGCCCCCCGCACCTCTCTGATTCTGAGGGGCTCTTTTTAAATGCGGAAGACACATTTCAATTGAATGCATTCAGTTGTACAACTGACTAGATTCCCCCTTTCCTCAAAGGGGACATTTGTGGTTCCAGCAGGAGTATTTTTGTTTACAGCAGAATGTATTTGTCAGCTGATGCTCTGCTCACACACACATGCACACAGGCTCGTGCGGTACCGGAACACCAAGTCTAGGTCCAAGAGGCTTCGAAACAGCTTCTACCCCCAAGCCATAAGACTCCTGAACATCTAATGAAATGGCTACCCAGACTATTTGCATTGCCCCCCCTCTTTTACGCTGCTGCTACTCTCTATTATTATCTATGCATAGTCACTTTAATAACTCTATGTACATATTATCTCAGTTACCTGGACTAACCGGTGCCCCCGCACATTGACTCTGTACCGGTACCTCCTCTTTATAGCCTCGCTTTTGTTATTTTACTGCTGCTCTTTAATTATTTGTAACTCTTATTTCTTACTTTTTAAAATGTATTTTACTTTTCTTAAAACTGCATTGTTGGTTAAAGGCTTGTAAGTAAGCATTTCACGGCAAGGTCTACTACACCTGTTGTATTCAGTGCATGTGACAAATAACATTTGATTTGATGCACACACAGTTGTAGAATTTTGCATTTTTCAAACACCTGAAACTGTATTTTCCCGCAATCTAGAGCCATAATCATTATGCTTAATTTGATGTAAAAAAAAATATGTCTATTTTTCTGCATACAGTATCTAAGCATACCTCTTGAGCTGTCCTCCTGATTGGTGGTTCTTTTTTAAAGAAACTAAATATTCTTCTCTGCATCTCTGCTAAAATCTGGATAATTGATTGAAAGGAATGTGAGTCTTATTTAGTACATTGCTTGTTTTTCTAAAGTCTACCAACCTTGCCTTGCCAGCAGGCATGCCAGCTAAGATAGACAAGCTAGCTGCTCTAACATGATTGACAGCCTGAAATGGCTTCTTGGTTATCAGGTCATGAGATTGGGAACCTATCTGGCCTAGCTAAAAACCAACTTCAGAAAATTGCTTAGTGGTTAGTAGAATTACAGAGAAACTAAGCATTATTATTTAAATGTAAAAAATATATAAATAAAAACAGGACAAATCTGAGGGGGCACATGCCCCTGTGCCCCCTACGGGCATGATGCCTCTGGACTTAATCATCCTCCACTTGTGACTACAGAGGAAAATGGAGCATACAGCGAAGCTAAAAGGGCCACTGACATCTAAAGCATGTAACAACTTCAGGAAGCTCAACAAGGACTAAGAAGGTTGTCCCTGATGTAAAACCTAATTCAGATATCTTATGATGAAACACTCTAACCATATTTCAAGGTCTCATGCAGATGAAAGTCACATGTTGAAACCACTTAAAAACAGTACAACTTAATGCCCTGGCATCACAGGCAACAACCCCACATTCACATCTCGCTTAAACCAATAAATATAATCTTAATTTCACTGTGACTAGTTGAATGCTAAAGGTTGCCCCAGCATTGGCCCAGTGTTCTCTTCTCTTTTGGCTCTAAGATCACTGTGTTAAAACCTACCGCGTCCAACGGGGCTTTTGGCATTTAGCTCAGCCAACGGAGCATCACACCCGTCACCCAGGGCTAGCCTGGGGCAGACTTCCTGGCTCACTGTGACATGATGGTCTTTACAAAGATCATATTAGTTTATTAGGTTGGATGGCTGCTCTCATAATAGGACGATAGTACTTTTACAGTAAGCAATGTAGCCTACAATTCATCCTTGGTCACTGCCTGTAGGCCTACATAAAATGTAAAGCTAACCCTTGTCACCTTGGCTAGATGTTGCCCGTAAGCACAGATTTAGTATCAGCTAACCCTCCACAACCCTAACCTTAACCAGTACGGTGGGGGGGGGGGGGGGGACATAAAACTGACCTTGGAACTGCGTCTGTCTGGAAAACATCATCCTACTCCACTGTCTTCTAGACCAGGCCAAATGGCACCCATATGGAGCCTGTTGGATCCACATAATTCAATATAACTTATTATACACTGCTCAAAAAAATAAAGGGAACACTAAAATAACACATCCTAGATCTGAATGAATGAAATATTCTTATTAAATACTTTTTTCTTTACATAGTTGAATGTGCTGACAACAAAATCACACAAATTTGATTTCCATTGATAATTTTTATCAACCCATGGAGGTCTGGATTTGGAGTCACACTCAAAATTAAAGTGGAAAACCACACTACAGGCTGATCCAACTTTGATGTAATGTCCTTAAAACAAGTCAAAATGAGGCTCAGTAGTGTGTGTGGCCTCCACGTCCCTGTATGACCTCCCTACAATGCCTGGGCATGCTCCTGATGAGGTGGCGGATGGTCTCCTGAGGGATCTCCTCCCAGACCTGGACTAAAGCATCCGCCAACTCCTGGACAGTCTGTGGTGCAACGTGGCATTGGTGGATGGAGCGAGACATGTCCCAGATGTGCTCAATTGGATTCAGGTCTGGGGAACGGGCGGGCCAGTCCATAGCATCAATGCCTTCCTCTTGCAGGAACTGCTGACACACTCCAGCCACATGAGGTCTAGCATTGTCTTGCATTAGGAGGAACCCAGGGCCAACCGCACCAGCATATGGTCTCACAAGGGGTCTGAGGATCTCATCTCGGTACCTAATGGCAGTCAGGCTACCTCTGGCGAGCACATGGAGGGCTGTGCGGCTTCCAAAGAAATGCCACCACCACCATGACTGACCCACCGCCAAACCGGTCATGCTGGAGGATGTTGCAGGCAGCAGAACGTTCTCCACGGCGTCTCCAGACTCTGTCACGTCTGTCACATGTGCTCAGTGTGAACCTGCTTTCATCTGTGAAGAGCACAGGGCGCCAGTGGCGAATTTGCCAATCTTGGTGTTCTCTGGCAAATGCCAAACGTCCTGCACGGTGTTGGGCTGTAAGCACAACCCCCACCTGTGGACGTCGGGCCCTCATACCACCCTCATGGAGTCTGTTTCTGCCCGTTTGAGCAGACACATGCACATTTGTGGCCTGCTGGAGGTCATTTTGCAGGGCTCTGGCAATGCTCCTCCTGCTCCTCCTTGCACAAAGGCGGAGGTAGCGGTCCTGCTGCTGGGTTGTTGCCCTCCTACGGCCTCCTCCACGTCTCCTGATGTACTGGCCTGTCTCCTGGTAGCGCCTCCATGCTCTGGACACTACACTGACAGACACAGCAAACCTTCTTGCCACAGCTCGCATTGATGTGCCATCCTGGATGAGCTGCACTACCTGAGCCACTTGTGTGGGTTGTAGACTCCGTCTCATGCTACCACTAGAGTGAAAGCACCGCCAGCATTCAAAAGTGACAAAACATCAGCCAGGACGCATAGGAACCGAGAAGTGGTCTCTGGTCAACACCTGCAGAACCACTCCTTTATTGGGGGTGTCTTGCTAATTGCCTATAATTTCCACCTGTTGTCTATTCCATTTGCACAACAGCATGTGAAATTTATTGTCAATCAGTGTTGCTTCCTAAATGGACAGTTTGATTTCACAGAAGTGTGATTGACTTGGAGTTACATTGTGTTGTTTAAGTGTTCCCTTTATTTTTTTGAGCAGTGTATATCTTTGGCTGGGTCAATGAAACAGAAATCCTTGTTCATGTTCCTCCCAAGTCCCCAGCGAATAGATAACACACAGTACCGTAGTCCTTCACTCAAGCACATAAAAGCCCTCGAGGGAAAGGGAGAGATGGATCCAACTTAGGTGCACCAAGGGGGACCATATGTCAGTGAAGGTGCTCTGAAGAGCAGAGGAGGGGGTGTTGCACATACGCTTGAGTGGCTGGAACAGCAGCAGCAGAGACAGTAACAAGCTGGAGAGACCCAGTGTTGCACCCCTCCCTCCCCTGGAGTCTCCATTAATCTCCATGTGTGTGGCGGCCATGGTGTGTCATTGCTCCTCACCACTCAGGCTGTGGCCCAGGGTGCTCAGCTGTGATCACATGCCTGTTAATGAGCCTGTTTACCTCCACAGCCTAGTTGTCCCTGAAGGGTAGCAGACACACACACAAACAGAGGGGGATACATGCACACGCATGTGAGCACTGCACGTACATGCACATACCTTTTCAAACACACACTTACTCACATGAGCAGATGGCTGCTCGCAAAACACTTCTCCACCACGTCACTCCAAAACATACAGTAGGGCCTACACAAAAAACATTCACGACTAAGGCTGTGGCGACCACATGACTCAACATCACAACACTTTCCAATGACTAATGAACTCATGTTTATGGGAGAGAGTCAACAGAGCTGTCTGACAAAACTAATGAAAAACACAGAGTGCCTGCAGTAACGCTGTACTAACGCTGTACTAACAGTACACTCTCAGGAGACTGATTAGGTCTGGGATGATGAAGTGATTCATATAAATTGCAGCCTGTTAATTGCATGGAGTGTCAATCCATCTTAATTTACGGTAACCCCCTCTCTCCAGGATCTGTTCATTAAGACAAAGTTACAGTGAAATGTGTGCAGGAGCAGAAAGCTTACACTTTTTTAATAACAGAATAATAGTATTAAGGCTGTTCCTCTTCTCCTCTCACATGCCCTCCTCTCCTCCTCTCACATGCCCTCCTCTCGCATGCCCTCCTCTCCTCCTCTTGCATGCCCTCCTCTCCTCCTCTACTCCTCTCCCATGCCCTCCTCTCGCATGATTTCCTCCTCTCCTCCTCTCACATGCCCTCCTCTCGCATGCCCTCCTCTCCTCCTCTTCCATGCCCTCCTCTCCTCCTCTACTCCCCTCCCATGCCCTCCTCTCCTCCTCTTCCATGCCCTCCTCTCCTCCTCTACTCCCCTCCCATGCCCTCCTCTCGCATGCCTTCCTCTCCTCCTCTTCCATGCCCTCCTCTCCTCCTCTAGTCCCCTCCCATGCCCTCCTCTCGCATGCCCTCCTCTCCTCCTCTTCCATGCCCTCCTCTCGCATGCCTTCCTCTCCTATGCCCTCCTCTCCTCCTCTCCAATGACCTCCTCTCCTTCTCCCATCCAGGATCTACATGAACTAAACAGCTCCTAAAATAATCTGGTAACTCTGTCTTTTCACTCACTTCACAGTAATTACCCAGGCTCCTCTCTGCTGATGCTTAAATAACTGTCTTGTAGACTGGGTGTCCCTCCTGTTTGTCCTCGTCTCTGCTTCTTTCTGTCCTCCTCTCTGTTCTCCTGTCAGTTCTTCTTTCTGTCCTCTGTCCTCCTCTGTCCTCCTCTCTGTTCCTCCTCTCTGTTCCTCCTCTCTGTTCCTCCTCTCTGTTCCTCCTCTCTGTTCCTCCTCTGCCCTCTTTTCTGTTCTGATCTGACCAAACACAACACAGAAGAGCCACATCACATGAGGTAAAAGAGAAACAAGTTCAAATGGAAGAGTGTGTGGTGGACACAGTATGTGTCTTTTTCCGGTAACCCCCTCTCTCTGTTCTTTCTCTATTTTCTTTCTCCCTCTCACACACTTTCTCTCTCTGTTCTATCTCACTCTCTCTTCTGCTATGATGAAGTCCCAGCCAGTCTCCCTGATGCAGAATAACAAAAGAGGGCCCGACAAGAGCAGAAAGAAAGACCCAGACAGAGAGAAATAGATTCATATAGATATATACAGTACCAGTCAAAAGTTTGGACACACCTACTCATTCAAGTTTTTTTTGTATGTTTACTATTTTCTACATTGTAGAATAATAGTGAAGACGTCAAAACTATGAAATAATACATATGGAATCATGTAGTAACCAAAAAAGTGTTAAACAAATCAAAATATATTTGAGATTCTTCAAAGTAGCCAACCTTTGCCTTGATGACAGCTTTGCACACTCTTGGCATTCTCTCAACCAGCTTCATGAGGTAGTCATCTTGAATGCATTTGAATTTACAGGTGTCTTGTTAAAAGTTAATTTGTGGAATTTCTTTCCTTAATGCGTTTGAGCCAATCAGTTGTGTTGGGACAAGGTAGTGGTGGTATACAGAAGATAGCCCTATTTGGTAAAAGACCAAGTCCATATTATGGTAAGAACAGCTCAAATAAGCAAAGATAAACGACAGTCCATCATTACATTAAGACATCATGTCAGCCCTAAAGGACTCAGACCATTAGAAACAAGATTCTCTGGTCTGATGAAATGAAGATTGAACTCTTTGGCCTGAATGCCATGCATCACATCTGGAGGAAATGTGGCAGCATCCCTACGGTGAAGCATGGTGGTGGCACCATCCCTATGGGATGTTTTTCAGCGGCAGGGACTGGGAGACTAATCAGGATCGAGACAAAGATGAACGGAGCAAAGTACAGAGAGATCCTTGGTGAAAACTTGCTCCAGAGTGCTCAGGACCGCTGACTGGGGCGAAGGTTCCTCTTTCAACAGGACAACACAGCCAAGCACACAGCCAAGACAACACAGGTGTGGCTTCGGGACAAGTCTCTGAATGACCTTGTGTGGCCCAGCCAGAGCCCGGACTTGAATCCGATCAAACATCTCTGGAGAGACCTGAAAATAGCTGTGCAGCGACGCTCCCAATCCAACCTGAAAGAGCTTGAGAGGATCTGCAGAGAAGCATGTGAGAAACTCCCCAAATACAGGTGTGCCAAGCTTGTAGCCTCTGTGAGAGAAAAATTACAAAATCATGTTATAATACTGTTTATGCATCGAATTGCTTTGATGAGTACTCTCTCATCTGTGTCTATGGGACTGAGTTGGCCCTCTGGAGCTTGAGCTGACAATTGACAATGACTTGGTGATAAAAACCTACCACCAGCATTCCATAGACAAGATGTGGTGTGTGTGACCCGAGATAGAGATAGCCTGGAAAAGTTAGAATAATCCCTCATTGTCTCATCTTCATCCTGGCATCTGGGAAACTAAGCCAGGTTGGGGATAAAACAACATCCTGTGCAGATAACCAGGAGATGAACCCAAGGTGGCTTATGATGCCCCCCGATCAGCATTTGTAGGTTCCCTATATAAGATTTGTTTTTTCCATTATCATTTAAGCTCTCTGCAACACACTCAAGAGAGTGGGGTCGACAGTTTCATTATTGCAATAATTAATCGATATTGAATAAAGATGATTTTGAAGAAATTACAAAAGTCTCACTTGATTCGAATATTCCACAACACGTCATACCCAAGAAGACTCCAGGCTGTTATCGCTGATGAAGGTGCTTCAACAAAGTGCTGAGTAAAGGGTCTGTATACTTATGTAAATATGATATTTCCATTTTTTTTTTTTTATAAACCTGTTTTTGCTTTGTCATTATGGGGTATTGCGTATAGATTGATGATGAAAAATAAATAATTTAATCGATTTTACAATAAGGCTGTAAAGTAACAACATTTTGAAAAAGTCAAGGGGTCTGAAAACTTTCCAAATGCACTGTATGTATACTGCATATATATATATGAGAGAGAGAGAGAGAGAGGAGCATGCGGGAGATGACTCATTGACACCAGCTCATTCCTGTCTCCTGTGTTATACTTCTAACACGGAGGTTGTGGAGCCACTGAATACATTCAGCAAAGGCCTGAGAAACTTAACCAAGGTAATGCATCTCATTATGAAAGCAAAGAGTGAAAAATCTTCCCCTTTATTTACATTAGCATTAACATAATCACATTTAATGTCATTGTGAGCTTCAGTGGTGCTAGAGCAAAAACAGTTTGGTCATAAGTTGGGTCATGGTGGCCAGGGAAATAGAATATTTGAATTATACAGCACATAGAGACTTTGAGGAAAAGAGCTGTGGAGATGTTTCCCTGCTGAGCACTCAATAAATTCCTTGCTTACAAATCATTACTAATCATTACTAATGCCTCTTCCTGCTGCCACTACTTCAGATCACCTGATGTTTGACTGTTTATCCCGCTGTGTGCACAGGTGCGTGTGTGTGTCTGTGCACAGGTCTGTGTGTTTTCACACGTGCGTGTGTGTGCCTGTGTGTGTGTGTGCGTGTGTGCACAGGTGCGTATGTGTGTGGGCACAAAGACGAAAGATCACCTAAGGACACACAAAAAACACAAAGTACCGAAGTACATTCTCCTCATCACTCAAGACAAGTGTAGTTACAGGAAGCCTCCCATCTGAGGGGACAGGAAGAGAGAGGAAAAAGAGGCCAGGCTTGGCTAACAATAGCAGAGAGCAGAACAGAGAGAGAGAGAACAGAGATTAGTAAAATCATCCATCACTGTCCTAGTCGGGCCTTAGCCTGAGGGGAACATCGTGATTTAGTGGTGCGAGGACTAAAAGCAAGGAAAAATAGAGAGAGAGAAAGCGAGTGATAGAGTGTGTGTGTGTGTGTGTGTGTGTGTGTGTGTGTGTGTGTGTGTGTGAGCATGTACTTGCGTGTGCGTGTTTATGCATGTGTTTGTGTGTATCTAATGGGCCAAAGGAGATGAGATCTGCGGCGCATTTGGCTGTTGGCCATCAGCAAAGCTGGAGAAGGTGCAGGAACAGCCGTGGGGACTTGTGGCTCAACCTCACCCACACCCTCAGCTGGCACAGAGAAGACTGGGCTTACCTTGCCTCAGCCTGGTCACATTATGGTCAGATCCTGCCTGTGTTATACCTTCAATCTCCTCCTGTTGATTCTAATGTTAGAAATCATTCGGCACACATCTCACCCATGAACAGTGCACTGGGGTATCAGAAACTATAGTCACAGTGCCACTCACAAAGGTCATAATTCAATTCATTTCAGGGCTATAATGAATCCTGGGGGTGGATGGACGTATTGTATGGACATTTATGGACAATGTATGTATGGTATGGACAATGTATTTATGGTATGGACAATGTATGTATGGTATGGACAATGTATTTATGGTATGGACAATGTGTGTGTGTGTGTGTGTGTGTGTGTGTGTGTGTGTGTGTGTGTGTTGGAATGTCAGTGTGAGCGTGTAGGTAGAGTCCAGTGTGTGGTGCATAGAGTTAGTGCAAAAAATGGTCAATGCAGGTAGTCCGGGTAGCCATTTGATTAGCTATTTAGCAGTCTTATGGCCTGGGGGTATGAGCTGTTCATAGTCTTGTTGGTTCCAGACTTGGTGCACTGGCACTGCTTTACATGCGGTAGCAGAGAGAACAGTCTATGTCTTGGCTGGCTTTAGTCTTTATAGAGGTCCTGGACGGAAGAGAGTAATCATTTTAGCGGGTGCTGCTAGCGCTAACTTCTGGCTACCATTACAAAATCCTATACGAATCAGCAGTAAGACCATTCGTCAGCCACTGGGCACTGGGAATCAAAAGATACATTAAAGACCAAGTTCTGTCACATCCCATTGGGTTTCAGTGACCTTAAAACATGCTGCAGATACCAGTGAAAGGATCACTAAATCAATTTAGAATGCTATTGGCCTGAATACAGCCCAGACTGATGGCCATTCTCCACTTCTATACGATTGCCCAACCTGAAATATAACAACAATGCATCAACTGTCCTGTTTTCATGAAAATACATTCTGGGTCTGGTTACGTGTCTGTGTGAGTTTCTCACTTTCTGTCCCTCTTGCTGCCAATTCTCTTTCTTTCTCTGCTGTGGCTGACTCACATATTTCATTCTTTCTTATCTCCCCCCCTCCGCCCTGCAGATCCCTAATGAAGTCACATGTCCCCTACCATTTCAACTGACTTACCATCCTACCCCAGCCACCCATCCCATTCCAACCCCCCCTCCCCGCCCCCCTTGGAGGATAAAGGAGCAAGGATGCTTGATAAGGAGCTGGCAGATGCTACGGTTATCGATCCTGCATCCCATCCTGCTGAGCAACCGTTTCGCCCACCTGCTTCCAGAGATTCCTGCTCCTTCATCCTTTACCCTGTTTCCTGATGGTCCAGCTTAGGGGGTCTGGACTAATTAAACAGATATAATGAAACAGGATTTTACTGAGCTGATCAACACCCTAAAAGGCTCTGAAAAGCATCCAATTACCTCTGGTCCTGTGAAGTCGCTGGGTCGCGGCTGTGAAAGGTTCAGCAGGCTCTTAGCACGTCATATCTGGCTTAAAGACTACTGCCACTCTGATGGCATAACTTTTGACAACTGACACCTTTTGGAAACAAAAAATGCTCTACAGAGATGATGGACTCCACCCAAACCATCTAGGAGCCTGGACTCTACTCATATTTCAAGGCTGGGTTAAGATATTGACTCAGAGACAGACCAAGCCCCGTTCAAGTAATACATCCCATCCTCTCAAAGTGTTATCGTCGTACTGTTGTCTATACTACCAGGGGTGTTGTCAGTTGTAATCTTGTACCCATTCGTTTGAACTCCATTCTTAGATCTGCTATTGTTAGATCAAAAGAGGAGCCCAATGTAGTCTGCTCACCCAGTGCTTTTAGTTCAAATGGGAATTCCATAAACTTTAATACCCCATCGGAGTTAACTAAACTCAGCAAAAAAATAAACGTCCTCTCACTGTCAACTGTGTTTATTTTCAGCAAACTTAACATGTGTAAATATTTGTATGAACATAACAAGAATCAACTGAGACATAAACTGAACAAGTTCCACAGACATGTGACTAACAGAAATGGAATAATGTGTCCCTGAACAAAGGGGGGGTCAAAATCAAAAGTAACAGCTAGTATCTGGTGTGGCCACCAGCTGCATTAAGTACTGCAGTGCATCTCCTCCTCATGGACTGCACCAGATTTGCCAGTTCTTGCTGTAAGATGTTACCCCACTCTTCCACCAAGGCACCTGCAAGTTCCCAGACATTTCTGGGGGGAATGGCCCTAGCCCTCACCCTCCGATCCAACAGGTCCCAGACGTGTTCAATGGGATTGAGATCCGGGCTCTTCGCTGGCAATGGCAGAACACTGATGTTCCTGTCTTGCAGGAAATCACGCACAGAACGAGCAGTATGGCTGGTGGCATTGTCATGCTGGAGGGTCATGTCAGGATGAGCCTGCAGGAAGGGTACCACATGAGGGAGGAGGATGTCTTCCCTGTAACGCACAGCGTTGAGATTGCCTGCAATAACAACAAGCTCAGTCCGATGATGCTGTGACACACCACCACAGACCATGACGGACCCTCCACCTCCAAATCGATCCCACTCCAGAGTACAGGTCCTGCGACGGTGGGTTTGTGCCCATAGGCGACGTTGTTACCGGTGATGTCTGGTGAGGACATGCCTTACAACAGACCTACAAGCCCTCAGTCCAGCCTCTCTCAGCCTATTGCGGACAGTCTGAGCACTGATGGAGGGATTGTGTGTTCCTGGTGTAACTTGGGCAGTTGTTGCCATTCTGTACCTGTCCAGCAGGTGTGGTTCGGATGTACCGATCCTGTGCAGGTGTTGTTACATGTGGTCTGCAACTGCGAGGATGATCAGCTGTCTGTCCTGTCTCCCTGTAGCGCTGTCTTAGGCGTCTCACAGTACAGACATTGCAATGTATTGTTCTGGCCACATCTGCAGTCCTCATGCCTCCTTGCAGCATGCCTGAGGCATGTTCACGCAGATGAGCAGGGACCCTGGGCATCTTTCTTTTGGTGTTTTCAGAGCCAGTAGAAAGGCCTCTTTAGTGTCCTATGTTTTCATGACTGTGACCTTAATTTCCTACTGTCTGTAAGCTGTAAGTGTCTTAACAACCGTTCCACAGGTGCATGTTCATTAATTGTTTATGGTTCATTGAACAAGCATGGGAAACAGTGTTTAAACCCTTTACAATGAAGATCTGTGAAGTTATTTGGATTTTTACGAATTATCTTTGAAACACAGTGTCCTGAAAAAGGGACGTTTCTTTTTTTGCTGAGTTTAGTTTGTTGTCTTCTTTTGCTAAATCAGAAGTTTTTATCCTGGGTGACTTAAATTATGATTGGTAAATTCAGTTTTTGTATATTATTTTCATGTGTTTATGTAGATACTGAACAAAAATATAGAACGCAACATGCAACAATTCCAAAGATTTTACTGAGTTAAAGTTCATATAAGGAAATCAGTCAATTGAAATAAATTCATTTGGCCCTAATCTATGGATTTCACATGACTGGGAATACAGATATGCATCTGTTGGTCACAGATACCTTAAAAAAAAGTTGGGGGCATGGATCAGAACCAGTCAGTATCTGGTGTGACCACTATTTGCCTCATGCACTGCGACATCTCCTTCGCATAGAGTTAATCAGGTTGTTGATTGTGGCCTGTGGAATGTTGTCCCACTCCTCTTCAATATGGGTGTGCAAAGTTGCTGAATATTGTCAGAAACTGGAACATGCTGTCGTACACGTCGATCCAGAGCTTCCCAAACATACTCAATGGGTGACATGTCTGGTGAGTATGCAGGCCATGGAAGAACTGCCACATTTTCAGCTTTCTTTCAGAATATTTAATTGTCTGGCAACAGCTCTGGTGGACATTCCTGCAGTCAACATTCGAATTGCATGCCCCTCAGAACTTGAGGCATCTGTGACATTGTGTTGTGTGACAAAAATGCATATTTTAGATTGTCCTTTTATTGTCCCCAGCAGAACATGCACCTGTGTAATGATCATGCTGTTTAATCAGCTTCTTGATATTCCACACCTGTCAGGTGGATGGATTATCTTGGCAAAGGAGAAATGCTCACTAACAGGGATGTAAACTAATTTGTGCACATCATTTGAGAGAAATACGCTTTTTGTGCGTATGGAACATTTATGGGATCTTTTATTTCAGCTCATGAAACATGGGATCAACACTTTACATGTTGCGTTTATATTTCTGTTCAGTGTACTTACACTGTAGTCAACTTTCCATCTATTGAGCTGTGCTTTCAGACTGCAACTTAATAAACCCCCGTCACATCACCTCACCTCTTTTCTCTCACTGCTTAGGTTGGACAACATAGTGGTTTGACCCTGGAGGTTGCTTCTCAGCAGTAAACAACAAGCAGTTCACTGTTGCTCTCTTCTGTTGTGGGATGGGCAGGCAGCACTAGCTGATTGTCCAGTGAATACCATCTTTTCACTTGACCTCTCTGACATCTCCCCGGTGGCGTCCTACCATCTCAGCTTCCTGTCTTACGCCACTGACCAGTGTTCTCATACACAGAGACACACAGAGACACCAAGGACGAGATGTTCTCACCTGCCTGCCCTATGAAATACATCAGAGTCAGGGCATCAGTTAAGCCTACGGAGCTACAGTAACAGTGGACCCTCCATTTTGTACTTGATTCTTCTCTAGAGATTTAGAAAACAGCAGTATAAGGTTAGCAGTGCACTGACAGACCTAATGGTTGTGGGTAACCTAGAGGGAGGATATTTGTCAAGCAAAACCATGGCAATAAGAGTGAAGAGGATTACATGACATGCAAGGATGTTGCTAGATTAGGTAAGACTGGCTTCTCTACATTGACAAACAAAAACATTAGTAAACTAGGAGTGTGTTGTTCTGAGTCTGTAAGCCTGAGGGCTTGGTTTGTTGTGATACCATAAGGCATAGAGCGATCTCTTTTTCCATCCCTCTCCCTCTCTCTCCCTCGCTCTCTCTTTCTCCCTCTCTCCCTTTATCCTTATCACTGCATTTTTTTCTCCCATTCTCCATTTATCACGCTCTCTCTTTTTCTCTCTTTCTCTCTCTCCAGTTAACCATGTCACTTGTTAGTCTGTAATTATCTGTTGTAACTAAGTACTGGTGTTTCTACCTTTGACCTTTTAACTGCCACTATTAAATGTCTGCCAGTGTTGAATGTTATGGTTAAAGTTTTACACCAGACTGGGGCAAGGACACACTGATAATGTATCTGTGACACTGTGTGATTCTGTAGCTGCTGATGTTGTGACTTCCTACAAACCTTTTAGGCTGGTGTTTACAGAACATTTGGTGCAGTGTGATTAATATAAAAGGGCCTTCTCAGAGAACGCCCGTTAGACATTTTCTCTGTTGCAACTTGTAATTAAAGCAAAATTATTTTGATGGATGTTATCAACAACTCCTCTCCTTTTTGTTTACCTGAAAATGACTGTTACAGATGGCTATGAGGATGGAATACTCAATGTTTCAGCCTTGTTTCAGGTTTGTTTCCTTGGTATTAAAACAAACCACTGGAATTCGGTATATGAGCCCACTGGACACACATTGCAGTTCAACATCTAGTTTTGATTTACATTTGGTTGAGTTGTCACCTACAACTTCTTATGGCTGCAATCCCGTTAACGGGATGATATGACAACAGCCAGTGAAAGTGCAGGGCGCCAAATTCAAACAGAAATCTCATAATTAAAATTCCTCAAACATACATGTATCTTATACCATTTTAAAGGTAATCTTGTTGTTAATCCTACCAAAGTGTCCGATTTCAAATAGGCTTTACAGCGAAAGCACCACAAACAATTATGTTAGGTCACCGCAAAATCACAGAAAAACAGTCATTTTCCCAGCCAAAGACAGGAGTCACAAAAAGCAGAAATAGAGATAAAATTAATCACTAACCTTTGATGATCTTCATCAGATGACACTCATAGGACTTCATGTTACACAATACATATATGTTTTGTTCGATAAAGTTCATATTTATATCCAAAAACCTGTTTACATTGGCGCCATGTTCAGAAATGCCTCCAAAATATCCGGAGAAATTGCAGAGAGCCACGTCAAATAACATAAATACTCATCATAAACTTTGATGAAAGATACATGTTTTACATAGAATTAAAGATACACTTGTTCTTAATGCAACCGCTGTGTCAGATTTCAAAAAGCTTTATGGCAAAACACAATATTCAATAATCTGAAAACAGCATTCAGCCACAAAAGCAAGCCAGGTACCCGCCCAAATTGTGCAGTCAACAAACCTCATAAAAAGCATTATAAATCTTCACTTACCTTTGCTGATCTTCGTTGGAATGCACTCCCAGGACTCCCACAAGAAATGTTCGTTTTTTTCGGTAATGTCCATCATTTATGTCCAAATAGCTATTTTTGTTGCGTGTTTGGTATACAAATCCAACGTCAGGGAAGCGCGTTCACTAAAACCTGACGAAATGTCCAAAAGTTCCGTAACAGTCCGTAGAAACATGTCAAACGATGTATTGAATCTGTCACGTACTTTCAAAATCGAACCCAGAAGCAGACCAGGACAAGGAGAGTAGGAAGAAGGTGAGTATTTATTTACAAGTGAATGTGAATGGGTAGATATATCCAGGTGGCGTAGCGGGCAGCGGTGGTGAGTTGATGGGAGTAAATAGGTGGATCCAATGGGGTAGCAGAATCCTCCGACGACCAGGCGGGAATGGGGTAAATGATCCGGGTGAGTAACTGAAGACAAAACAAACGGAGGTAAGTTTAAGGCAAGCAATACGTAAAAAACAACAAAACAAATTCTATCCAACTTGAGGCTGATACTATGGCACAACATACTGTTCATGGCTAACGATCCGGCAGGGAATGTATGTCAGGTCCGGGCTTATGAAGAGGAGAGATGATGATCAGGACCAGGTGTGCAGATAGCTGATGGGATACAGGTGCGGGTAATCAGAACTCCCAACTGGCTACATTGCCCGGCAACCAGACAGGGTGCGTTCCAGGACGCCGGAAAAAACACTCCAGGACAGAACACAAGCAAAAAACCGACTCAGGAAACGGGATTCGTGACAGAATCAATCTTTAGAATGTTTTTAACATAAATCTTGAATAACGTTCCAACCGGAGAATTACATTGACTTCAGATGAGCGATGGAACGGAGCTCCCTCTCATGTGAACGTGCATGGTCAAAGAATGGTCACCTCATGGCAGACCTGACTAATTCTCCTCTCATCCGGCCCCCCTTCACAGTAGAGTCATCAGACAGCTCTACAGACTGTTGACATCTAGTGGAAGCCGTAGGAAGTGAAAACTCATCCATATCTCGCTGTAATTTCAATGGGAGCTTGGTTGAAAATCTACCAGCCTCAGAATTTCCACTTCCTGTTTTGATTTTTTCTCAGGTTTTGGCCTGCCATATGAGTTCTGTTATACTCACAGACATCATTCAAACAGTTTTAGAAACTTCAGAGTGTTTTCTACCCAATACTAATAATATCCCCAGTTGCATATATTAGCAACTGGGGCTGAGGAGCAGGCAGTTTACTATGGGCACCTCTGGGCACCTTTCATCCAAGCTACTCAATACTGCCCCTGCAGCCATAAGAAGTTAATTTATCATGAAATCAACAACAACAAAAAATCACCAAGTCATTGGATTTAAGTTAAAAGTTGGGTGAAAAAAATACAAAATTCCCTTAAGTTTATGACTTTTTGTAAATCCAATTATTTGTCGTCATCACATAGATTTTGGAGGTCGAAATGACGTGGAAACAATGTTGATTGAACCAGTTTTTGCCCAGTGGGAGCCTTGTTGTACTATCAATAGATTATCTTTATTTTGTTGTAGTCAACTACTTGGTTAAAGGTGATACTGGTATCAGACACCACTGGCCTTTCCGTAGCGTGGTTAGTAGGTACGGGGTCAACAGAGTGGAAAAACTTGTTCCTCGAGTGCAAGACAAGTCTGCAGTGTGTCTAGTTTGTACATTGGAGGAGCAAAACTACATCTTGCAAACTCGAGTGGCATCCGCCTTTGTGGTGATGGCCTTGTGAAAAAGTAACCAATCTGTTTTACTGACCACACAATTGTGAGATCTCTCCGGGACCAGGGATTAGCAACCCCCGGTCTCCTTTCGATACTGCTATAGCAAAATATACAGTGTTACTGTGTGTTTTGTGTGTTGCAGGGTGAAATAAACTTGTTCAGATTGATTCTGAACAAGTCAGGAATAACCTCTGGTGGGTAGAGCCTGTGTTCTGTGTTCGTTGGTTCATGTTGTCCCCATTTGTGCCCTGTGTCACATTTGGTTAGTCTGTAACTATGGTTCTATATTGGTGAATTGTCTCTCACTCTCCCCTATTAGATGGATCTTTTGGCATGGTAGAACAAAGTTAAAATAAGAAAGATAAGGCTAAGAACAGTGGTGTAAAGTACTTAAGTAAAAATATTTTAAAGTACTACTTAAGTAGTGTTTTTGGGTATCTGTACTTTACTGTACTATGTATATTTTTGACTACATTTACTTTTACTTCACTACATTCCTAAAGAAAATGACTTACTTTTACTCCATACATTTTCCCTGACACCCAAATGCACTCGTTACAATTTGAATGCTTAGCAAGACAGAACATCCCTGGTCATCCCTACTGCCTCTGATCTGGCAGACTCACTAAACACATATTTTTTGTTTTTAAATTATGTCTAAGTGTTGGAGTGTGTCCCTGGCTCTGTAAATAAATTAAAAAACAAGAAAATAGTGCTGTCTGCTTTGCTTAATATAAGGAATTTTAAATTATTCACACTTTTACTTTTGATACTTAAGTATCAAAAGTAAATGTAGTTGCTAAAATATACTTAAGTATTTTAAAAACCAAATACTTTTAGACTTTTATTCAAGTAATATTTTACTGGGTGACATTCACTTTACTTTTTCATTTTCTATTCAGGTATCTTTACTTTTACTCAAGTATGACAATTGAGTACTTTTTCAACCACTGGGTAAGAATGCAGCCGTGTGAATGATGGGAAGATTCTCTGACATATCGCAACACTCGTTTGTTTTAATGTGTACAGTAGCTCGAGTTGTCTGACAAATTGTATGACTATGATCAGACCATTCTTAAGTGATCGCTTGCTTTAGGCTAGCGGGCGGAGGCGGTTGTGGTTGTGAAAGCACGTCCGGTTGTCAAAAGCTGTAAGGAGTAGTTCAAATGATGTGGTATATGGCTGATCTATTTGATCATTTGGGTCCATTACACACACTACTGTTCAAAAGTTTGTGGTCACTTAGAAATGTCATTGTTTTTGAACGAAAAGCAAAACATTTTGTCCATTAAAATAACATCAAATTGATCAGAAATACAGTGTAGACATTGTTAATGTTGTAAATGACTATTGTACCCGGAAATGGCTGATTTTTTAATGAAATATCTACATAGGCGTACAGAGGCCCATTATCAGCAACCTGTGTTTCAATGGCACGTTGTGTTAGCTAATCCAAGTTTATCATTTTAAATGGCTTATTTGTTCATTAGAAAACCCTTTTGAAATTATGTTACCACAGCTAAAAACTGTTGTTCTGATTAAAGAAGCAATAAAACTGGCCTTCTTTAGACTAGTTGAGTATCTGGAGCATCAGCATTTGTGGGTTCAATTACAGGCTCAAAATGGCCAGAAACAAATAACTTTCTCCTGAAACTCGTCAGTCTATTCTTGTTCTGAGAAATGAAGGCTATTCCATGCGTGTAATTGCCAAGAAACTGATGATCTCGTACAACACTGTGTACTACTCCCTTCACAGAACAGCGCAAACTGGCTCTAATCAGAATAGAAAAAGGATTGGGAGACCCCGGTGCACAACTGAGCAAGAGGACAAGTACTTTAGAGTGTCTAGTTTGAGAAACAGACGCCTCACAAGTCCTCAACTGGCAGGTTCATTAAATAGTACCCGCAAAACACCAGTCTCAACGTCAACAGTGAAGAGGCGACTCCGAGATGCTGGCATGTGTATGTGCTTTTCTTTCAAAAACAAGGACATTTCTAGGTGACCCCAAACTTTTGAACGGTAGTGTATATAAAAAATATAATTAAATAAAGAAGGGAGATTGACAATAAACAAATGTTTTATAACCACATACACCAGATAGGTGCAGTGAAATGTGTTATTTTACATTGTCAGCCATAGTAGTACAGCGCACTTGGAGCAAATTGCTTTAGGGCACATTGACAGATTTTATAGAGTAAAACTAGAGTAAGACTAAAATACATAAAATGTTTCAAGTTTCACGTTTTATTAGTCATATGTACAGGAAACAGATGGTATACAACGTCCAACAAAATGCTTACTTGCAGGTACCTTCTCCACAATGCAACAATTAGAAATAATAAAATATAAGAATCCGAACATTAAGCATATGGCTCAGTAGAATAGAATAAATATATCATAAATATAACACAGGAATGCTCAATTTATAGTCCAATATTTACACATGTATCAGGGAAGGAGGGATTGGGGGACAAGTGTTTAAATTGTGCAGCAATAGCAATAGTACTGTAAATGGTACAGCAGTTGTGATGTGTGTGTAACTATATTTGTGGTGACCAGAAGTCCGCACAAGAATAGTTAACAAAAACAGTTGACCAACTGTGGACATTTTGTTGGTCCCGACAAGGTAAAATGCTATTTCTAGGGGGTTTAGGGTTAAGGTTAGAATTCATGTTAAGGTTAGGAGCTAGGGTTAGTTTTAGGGTTAGGGTTAGGAGCTAGGGTTAGGTTTAGGGTTAGAGTTAAGGTTAGAATTTCGGGTTAAGGTTAGGGCTAGGGTTAGGGTTAGGGTTATGGTAAGGGTACGGGTTAGGGTTAGGGAAAATAGGATGTTGAATGGGACTGAATTGTGTGTCCCCATAAGGTTAGTTGTAAAATACTGTGTGTGTGTGTGTGTGTGTGTGTGTGTGTGTGTGTGTGTGTGTGTGTGTGTGTGTGTGTGTGTGTGTGTGTGTGTGTGTGTGTGTGTGTGTGTGTGTGTGTGTGTGTGAGAGAGAGAGAGTGTGTAACAGTTCATGTGTGTTAAGGTGCGGAGAGTCAATGCAGGTGGTCAGTCCGTCTGATGGCTTGTAGATACCAACAGGCTCAGAAACAGTTTCTATCAGACTTCATGCTCCAAAACCGTATGCCCGACGGTAAGGGAGTGTACAGTTTGTGGCTGAGGTGTGTGGGGTCCTTGATGATGCTGCAGGCCTTCCTCTGTCACCGTTTCAAGTAGATGTCCTTGATCGGTGGGAACACGGCCTCAGTGATGTACTGGACTGTCTTCAGCACCCGCTAGAAGACCTTTTGGTCGTGTACGGAGCATTTCCCATACCAGGCCGTGAGGCAACTGGTCAGGACGCCCTCGATGGTGCAGCGGTAGTATTTGGAGAGGACCTTATATGCCTTCCGATAAGGAGAAAGTAAAAGGGAGTTGTGGCATCCCTGTGAAAAAAAGTTGTTTGTTATATTATTATTAAAACCTTTTTGTTGGGAGCCACACTTGGGCTCCCAAGGAGCCACACACTTGGGAGCCACACACTTGTTGGGAGTCACACTGTTTATTAAAAAAACAAATCACTTATAAAGAATCTTTGTCTATCAGATACCGTTTTGGAAATAAACTTTGGGAGTTTAGTTAGTAATTACTAACCTCAGAACTTTTGGCTAGAGTGTTGACGGTATGGTACACTTAGGTTGAAGTCATTAAAACTCATCTTTCAACCACTCCACAAATTTCTTGTTAACAAACTATAGTTTTGGAAAGTCAGTTAGGACATCTACTTTGTGCATGACAAAAGTAATTTTTCCAACAATTGTTTACAGACAGATTATTTCACTGTATCACAATTCCAGTGGGTCAGAAGTTTACATACACTAAGTTGACTGTGCCTTTAAACAGCTTGGAAAATTCCAGAAATTATGTCATGGCTTTAGAAGCTTCTGATAGGCTAACTGACGTCATTTGAGTCAATTGGAGGTGTACCTGTGGATGTATTTCAAGGCCTACCTTCAAACTCAGTGCCTCTTTGCTTGACATCACGGGAAAATCAAAAGAAATCAGCTAAGACTTCAGAAAAAAAATTGTAGACCTCCACAAGTCTGGTTCACCCTTGGGAGCAATTTCCAAACACCTGAAGGTACCACGTTCAAATGTACAAACATTAGTACGCAAGTATAAACACCATGGGACCACGCAGCCGTCATACCGCTCAGGAAGGAGATGCATTCTGTCTCCTAGAGATGAACGTACTTTGGTGAAAAGTGCAAATCAATCCCAGAACATCAGCAAAGGACCTTGTGAAGATGCTGGAGGAAACAGGCACAAAAGTATCTATATCCACAGTAAAATGAGTCCTATATCGACATAACCTGAAAGGCCGCTCAGCAAGGAAGAAGCCACTGCTCCAAAACCGCCATAAAAAAGCCAGACTACGGTTTGCAACTGCACATGGAGACAAAGATCGTACTTTTTGGAGAAATGTCCTATGGTCTGATGAAACAAAAATATAACTGTTTGGCCATAATGACCATTGTTATGTTTGGAGGAAAAAGGGGGAGGCAGCATGATGCTATATGCCATCCCAACCGTGAAGCACGGGGGTGGCAGCATCATGTTGTGGGGGCGATTTGCTGCAGGAGGGACTGGTGCACTTCACAAAATAGATGGCATCATGAGGCGGGAAAACTATGTGGATATATTGAAGCAACATCTCAAGACATTAGTCAGGAAGTTAATGCTTGGTCGCAAATGGGTCTTCCAAATGGACAATGAACCCAAGCATACTTCCAAAGTTGTGGCAAAATGGCTTAAGGACAACAAAGTCAAGGTATTGGAGTGGCCATTACAAAGCCCTGACCTCAATCCTATAGAAAATGTGTGGGCAGAACTGAAAAAGCATGTGTGAGCAAGGAGGCCTACAAACCTGACTCAGTTACACCAGGTCTGTCAGGAGGAATGGGCCAAAATTCACCCAACTTATTGTGGGAAGCTTGTGGAAGGCTACCCGAAACGTTTGACCCAAGTTACATAATTTAAAGGCAATGCTACCAAATACTAACTTAGTGTATGTAAACTTCTGACCCACTGGGAATGTGATGAAAGAGATAAAAGCTGAAATAAATCATTCTCTCTACTATTATTCTGACATTTCACATTCTTAAATATAGTGGTGATCCTAACTGACCTAAGAAAATGACTCTTTTCAGAGTATACTTTTGTGAAATGTTGGAATACCGCTGTTAGAAGGTAAACAATTCTGGAGCCAAGCCAAGGCTTGTAAAGTCATTTAAATACATAGAGCTTTCGACTCTATGATTGTGTGGTACAAATCGATAGTTTTAATAATGTATTCCTTAGTACATTATTACATCAATGATGTCGCTCTTGCTGCTGGTGATTCTCTGATCCACCTCTACGCAGACGACACCATTCTGTATACTTCTGGCCCTTCTTTGGACACTGTGTTAACTAACCTCCATACGAGCTTCAATGCCATACAACGTTCCTTCCGTGGCCTCCAACTGCTCTTAAATGCAAGTAAAACTAAATGCATGCTCTTCAACTGATCGCTGCCCGCACCTGCCCGCCCGTCCATCATCACTACTCTGTACGGTTATGACTTAGAATATGTGGACAACTACAAATACCTAGGTGTCTGGTTAGACTGTGAACTCTCCTTCCAGACTCATATTAAGCATCTCCAATCCAAAATTAAATCTAGAATTGGCTTCCTATTTTGCAACAAAGCATCCTTCACTCATGCTGCCAAAACATACCCTCGTAAAACTGACCATCCTACCGATCCTCGACTTCGGCGATGTCATTTACAAAATAGCCTCCAACACTCTACTCAACAAATTGGATGCAGTCTATCACAGTGCCATCCGTTTTGTCACCAAAGCCCCATATACTACCCATCACTGCGACCTGTATGCTCTCGTTGGCTGGCCCTCGCTTCATACTCGTCGCCAAACCGACTGGCTCCAGGTCATCTACAAGTCTTTGCTAGGTAAATACCTGCTGCTCCAGCAGGTATATCTCACTGGTCACCCCCAAAGCCAATTCCTCCTTTGGCCGCCTTTCCTTCCAGTTCTCTGCTGCCAATGAGTGGAACGAACTGCAAAAATCACTGAAGCTGGAGACACATATCTCCCTCACTAGATTTAAGCACCAGCTGTTAGAGCAGCTCACAGATCACTGCACATAGCACATCTATAAATAGCCCATCCAACTACCTCATCCCCATACTGTATTTATTTATCTTGCACCCCAGTATCTCTACTTGCACATTCATCTTCTGCACATCTACCATTCCAGTGTTTAATTGCTATATTGTAATTACTTCCCCACCATGGCCTATTTATTGCCTTACCTCCCTTATCTTACCTCATTTGCACACACTGTATATATACATACTTTTTCCCCCTACTGTATTATTGACTGTATGTTTGTTTATTCCATGTGTAACTCTGTGTTGTTGTATGTGTCGAACTGCTTTGCTTTATCTTGGCCAGGTCACAGTTGTAAATGAGAACTTGTTCTCAACTAGCCTACCTGGTTAAATAAAGGTGAAATAAAAATAGTAATTTGAAACTAATGTTTAAAATATACAGTCACACAACAAGTGTGAAAGTTGACTACATTTGCATTTTTGTTAAAATTATTCAAGGTATTTGCAAACCCAAGATGTGTTTCTTGGCATACCAGTTAGTTGTATATGAAATAGATAAGGTATCATTAATCTACAGCATTTATACAGCCTTTATAATTTGAATGTCTCAAATAGATTAACTATTTGGAAGTAAGTAAACACAATTCCTGATATCCAATGGTTGACATAGTTTTTCTACAAGCTCTCACAGTCTCATGTCAGAATTAGACGTTCATCTATGTTTCTCAAACGTCAAATTTCGAAGTTGTTCCAGATGTCAAATTTCAAAGTGTTTATGGTTAAGTTTAGGCATTAACTTTGAATTTAAGGTTAATTAACTCTGAATGTTTAAGGTCAGGGTTAAGGTTTGTGATTGACTTAAAACAAAAATATCAAAAACAACTTATCACTGGATTCTAACATGCAACCTTTGGAATCACAGGCAGATGCTTACACCCATCCACCATCCTGTCCACACTGCCCAGCAAAATCGAAACCTACTTGAAGCTAACAGCGCTCACTGTGCCCCTAGTGGCCGGTTCCACGTCATCTCCCGACATCCTCAGACATGGATGGACGTCAGATACGGACTTGTATCACAGGTGACCTGCCTGGATTTATTATACCTCCTGGTTGGTTTGTTTAGAACTAAATTGTGTATTTTTTGTTTTGTTTTAAGGTGGTTCTTGAACACTAAGATTACTAGAAGTGAAGTGATGTGGAATATCACTTCAAGCATATTTAACAGTGGGTTTGTTGAATAGGGTAATAGAGAAAGCCATTGTGCTAGAGACATACAGTACCTGAATTGTTTTGGTCTACTTGGGTTTATTTATTTTATATCATGGAGGTGCATCATTTTTTTTCTCTTTTCCTCCCTCTCTGTCTCTCTCACTCTACTGTGACATTCTCATGTCCCCTGCCAGTTTGTTCTAGAGAAGCAGGTTAATGTGCTCATTGGGAGTCCTACAGTGTCTCTCTCCAGTAGGTCCGTGTGTGACGACATATTGACACATTTTTTCAAACCAAAACTGTCTGTCAATGTTGGCTCATGCTTGCCCATGTATTCCATTCAAACAAATCTTTTGGGTTGGTTATGTTTATTTTAAACATCATGTGACTGGTTTTGTGTGAATGTGTGAATCAAAACACTTTTTCAAATCATGAAGTTTAAGTTCCAGTGCAGTTAAAAATGTGATTTTCTTTTGTTTTATATATATTTCCACACGACGAGGTCAGAATAATACTGTGTAATTGTGAAAATTATGATAATGCCCTTTTAGTGCAAGAGCTGTTCGAAAATACCACCTGAAATTTCAGTCTGTTTTGGTGGGATGGAGTTTTGGCCTGCCTGGTAAATGATATAGTTAATAGACCAATAAGAAAGACAGTTCCAAGCCTCTCAGGTAGGTTTCAGTTTCCCCTCCCCACTCAGACCACCCCCAGACAGTCCTAGCAAAATTCTTGCTTAAGAAATTGCTCTTTGCTAAGAATATATTTTTTTAACCATTTTAATTTAAAGCCATCACAGTAAGGTACTTCATTGTTACCCAGAAATGATTTGATATCGAGAAAAAAATGTCTGCATCGGACCGCTAAAGGTGTCATTCTCAGAGAAAGCACTCACATTATCCCATGCTCATTTCAAATGCAATCATAACATGAAAGGCAAATTCAATGTAACAAAGCCACTAGTATCATAGACTTTATGACAACGTCATTCACACAGAACATTCCTTTCATCGAGACACTTCAAAAATCCCCCAGCAGAACGACAACAAAAAGAAAGGTGTTGAAAGAGGTGAGACGTATACTTGGTCCAAATTGCTTATTCTTCATCAAGAAACTCCCAGATTCAAAAGAAGGTTCAGAAACTCTGAGGGTAAATGTCTGCATTTTGATTATTTCAGCAACTTCGAATCACCTCTCTGCAGAACAATATCAATGGGCCTGTGGGAGAAGAGAGGCTAATTGAGAGCTGCTTCCTCTGTATGAAATGGATTTCTCTCATCACTGGCCTTCTTTATGGCTCTGTTCTGTTCTGCAGTCCAACCGCCCATAAAGGGCAACATGAGAAATTCCTGGGTTTGGTCCAGGAGAGTAGATTGGACACAGTGCTGCTGAAGAAGGTCTTGGGCAGTGGACTGAAAACCCATAAACAAACAAACAAACACTGTTTTTCTCACTTTGGGATCATCTAATTTACCTCATCTTTCATGAGGTTCACTTTGCCTTGGTTGGGGCATCCTGGAGGCATGCTACACCAAAGGAGATGGATGGGACTATGCTGGCACAGATACATACACAAACATACACAATCCTGATACCCCTCCCAACACATACACCTGCCACACTCTTCCTAACACACACACACACCAGGTGCAGGGTTGCCTCCACCTCTGCCTGGCCTGTGTATAATTAATGAGTGGAGCAACGGGGGGGGGGGGGGGGTCATGACAGAGGGCATGGACCCAAGTGTCTACCCTGGAAAGGCGCCGCAACCTTTGACAGCTGCATTGTAAGCCCTAAGGCATTTTTACCTCAAATACTTCTAGTAAGTTGAACTCAAAGTCAATTAAAAGTCTTTATTACTTAAAATGTTTATGTGCTACAGACTCAAAACTAAGCGAGAAGTCAAATCAACTGTTAAAACCTCTCTAAGGTATGTGGGACGTTAGTGTCCCACCTCATCAACAGCCAGTGATACTGCAGGGCGCAAAATTCAAAACAACAGAAATCCCATAATTTAAATTCCTCAAACATACAAGTATTTTACACCATTTTAAAGCTACACTTGTTGTAAATCCAGCCAAAGTGTCCGATTTCAAAAAGGTTTTACGACGAAAGCACACCAAACGATTATGTAAGGTATGAGCCAAGTCACAGAAAAAGACAGCCATTTTTTCAGCTAAAGAGAGCATTAACAAAAAGCAGAAATAGAGATAAAATTAATCACTAACCTTTGATAATCTTCATCAGATGACACTCATAGGACTTCATGTTACACAATACATGTATTTTATGTTCGGTAAAGTTCATATTTATATCCAAAAATCTGAGTTTAGGCAAGACACTACTGTATCACTTGGCAAAAAGCCTGAGGAAATGCATAGCGCCACATTAAAATGAATGACTATGAAAATTACTATAAAATAAAACTTTCATTAAATCACACATGAAAGATATCAAATTAAAGCTACACTGGTTGTGAATCCAGCCAACATGTCAGAATTCAAATAGGCTTTTCAGCGAAAGCATACGATGCTATTATCTGAGCATAGCACCATTGTAAACAAAAGAGAGAAAACATTTCAACCCTGCAGGAGCGACACAAAACGCAGAATAAAAATATAATTCATGCCTTACCTTTGACGAGCTTCTGTTGTTGGCACTCCAATATGTCCCATAAACATCACAAATGGTCCTTTTGTTCGATTAATTCCGTCGATATATGTCCAAAATGTCCATTTATTTGGCTCGTTTGATCCAGAAAAACACCGGTTCCAACTTGCTCAAACATGATGACAAAATATATCAAAGATTACCTGTAAACTTTGCCAAAAAATGTCAAACTACTTATGTAATACAACTTTAGGTGTTTTTTAACGTTATTAATCGATAAAATTGAAGACGGGGTGATATGTGTTCAATACAGGATTAAAACGATATGTAGCATGCCTTCTGTTTGATTGAAACGCATGTCTAGGACACCAGGAGTGCCTCGACTTCAAGATGGCCGTATTTCTTCATTACACAAAGGAATAACCTCAACCTATTTCTCACGACTGTTGACATCCAGTGGAAGCCGTAGGAACTGCAAGCAAGTTGCTTAGAAATCTGGTTTCCCAATGAAAACTCATTGAAAACACAGCGACCTCAAAAAAAGAAAAATCTGAATGGTTTGTCCTCGGGGTTTCGCCTGCTAAATAAGTTCTGTTATACTCACAGACATGATTCAAACAGTTTTAGAAACTTCAGAGTGTTTTCTATCAAAATCTACTAATAATATGCATATCTTATCTCCTGGCGATGAGTAACTGGCAGTTGAATTTGGGTATGTTTTTCATCCAAACGTGAAAATGCTGCCCCCTACCCTAGAGAAGTTAAGTTATGATAACAAATTATTCAAATTAAGCACAACTTTATCACAGCAAGTTTAAACAACTTTATTATAAACTGTTGATATAACTAAAACATGTATTGTTTATTCAGCAGTTCTAACTCAAAAGCAGTCAGGACAATTAAATACTAATATTTTTAAGTTTTCACAACATTTGATTGGTTTTGAGTTCAAGAAACACATTTTTACTAAAAAGGCTTACAGAAGTACAAGAAACAGATGGGAGCAGTAATGGTCTCTACTGAATTCCCTGTTATGATATTTTAATTGGAACTGAAGTTGTATTTTCTTTGTAGTTGGGATAAAAACATTTTTTAAGTAGCAACAGCTTGAAAATATTATGATATGTTTATGTAACAAAAAAATGTTGAGTTACAAAATGTAAGTAGTCCAATCAACCTAACATTAACAGTTTCTTAATACATCTGTTAGAGTTTAAGCCACTGATAAGTTTAGCATTTAACAATGATCTTAAAGTTCAATGTACTTAAAACCTTTCTTGACTTCCTCGGGGTGTACAATCACTTCAAGTAACTACTCTGATACGGTTGTTCAACGGATTTCCACAAAAGTTTTGAGTAATGACAGAACATTGGGATTTACAGTGTGCTAGCATGTGGCATGTGGATGTAGGTGGTGAGAAGCCAGTCAAGCCACAGAGAGAACAAGGCTTGTGGGGAGGAAAACTACAGTATACTGCCCCAAAGATGCCTTGTATCTGAGCTGTCTCCAATGAGCAATGGGAAGAAGACCATAGATCTTCACTGCTCCAAGAGGGGATGTGTGACGTTACATTGATAATAGGGAGAGAGGTGGTAGTGATGGTGGGTGTGACAGCAGGGCAAGCAACCTGCCAGCCCACTGCCCACACAACAGCCAATGAAGTCGATACTTGGCAACAACGAGCTAATTACAATTAACTTCCAGGCAGATAACCTTGAAATAATCGAATTATGCTTCAAAAACAGCCCAGTTAAAAGGCCTGTTAAAGATCAATTACGGCCCTTGTTAAAGCCTCCTCTGTTCCCTTCAATGTTTATAAGAGGGCAAGAGAGAATGCTGAGAGCTTGTTTGTACGGCTAACCTTAACCTCAGGGAACCGCTGATCTTTACAAAGTGTGAGTCTCCTAACATACTAAAGCTTCTACTTAACCTGTGGTCCTCGCTTATAATGTATGCACACTTGCCATTTGGATACATTATACACAGAATGTCACCAGCAGGGGTACTTGGGGAGCCTGAAGGGGTGGTAGAGGGGGAGTGAGAGGTGGGGGTCTACCTCTGTTGGCACACCTCTGATGATTAAGAGAGGAAGCAGCAGGGAAGGACAGGCGGTACAAGAATGTGTACATCAGTCGCCGTAGGAGGGGGGGGGGGGGGGGTGCAGGAGAGATGAGGGGCGGCATAATGAGCCTGGGGGCTGGAACTATTTCCTTACATGGCCTGATCTATCATCAGAGTCCCAGAGAGTGACATTAGCTCCCATCCAACACAATCACCATCATTTCACCACAATGCCACCATCACATCCACTCTGGCCCAGCTCCACTGTGTGGAGGGAGAGGCTCTATGGATCAGTGATGTGGAGGATACACAGAGCAGTCACAGGCCCAAGGCCCTAAGATCTGATATGGCTGTAGCCTGCTGTATTATTAGGCATTAAGACCCTCACAAACTTCTACAGATGCACCATCGAGAGCATTGTCAGGCTGCATCCCCGCCTGGTACGGCAACTGCACCGCCCGCAACCGCATGGCTCTCCAGAGCGTAGTTGCGGTCAGCCCAATGCATCACCTGGGGCACACTGCCTGGACATCTACAGTACAGCACCCGGTGTCAAAGAAAATCATCAAGGACTTCAGCCACCCGAGCCACGGCCTGTTCACCCTGTTACCATGTACCAGACGGAGACAGTACAGGTGATCAAAGCCGGGACCGAGAGACTGAAAAACAGCTTCTATCTCCAGGCCATCAGAATGTTGAACAGCCATCACAAACCGGCCAGCGACCGGTAGTCTGCCGACACCTTAGCCACTGTCACTAGCCGGCTACCGCCCAGTACTCTGCCCTGCACCTTAGAGACCGCTGCCCCATGTATATAGAGACATTGAACACTGGTCACTTTAATCATGTTTACATACTGTTTTACTCACTTTATATGTATATACTGTATTCTAGTCATGGCTCATCCTATATAACTACTGCTGTACACACCTTTTCTATTCATATACTGTCCATATACACCATTTATATGTACAGTTGAAGTCGGAAGTTTACATACACATACACAGGTTGGAGTCATTAAAACTCGTTTTCATCCACTCCAAAAATGTCTTGTTAACAAACTATAGTTTGGGCAAGTCGGTTAGGACTACTCTATCTACTTTGTGCATGACACAAACAATTTTTCCAACAATTATTTACAGACAAATTATTTCACTTATATTTCACTGTATCACAATTCCAGTGGGTCAGACGTTTACATACACTAAGTTGGCTGTGCCTTTAAACAGCTTGGAAAATTCCAGAAATGATGTCATGGCTTTAGAAGCTTCTGATAGGCTAACTGGTGTCATTTGAGTCAATTGGAGGTGTACCTGTGGATGTATTTCAATGCCTACCTTCAAACTTAGTGCCTCTTTGCTTTACATCATGGGAAAATCAGCCAAGACCTCAGAAAAATCATTGTAGACCTCCACAAGTCTGGTTCATCCTTGGGAGCAATTTCCAAATGCCTGAAGGTACCACGTTCATCTGTACAAACATTAGTACGCAAGTATAAACACCATGGGACCACACAGCCGTCATACCGCTCAGGAAGGAGACGCGTTCTGTCTCCTAGAGATGAACGTACTTTGGTGAAAAGTGCAAATCAATCCCAGAACAAAAGCAAAAGACCTTGTGAAGATGCTGGAGGAAACAGGTACAAAAGTATCTATATCCACAGTAAAACGAGTCCTATATCGACATAACCTGAAAGGCCGCTCAGCAAGGAAGCCACTGCTCCAAAACCGCCATAAAAAAGCCAGACTACGGTTTGCAACTGCACATGGGGACAAAGATTGTACTTTTTGGAGAAATGTTCTCTGGTCTGATAGAACTGTTTGGCCATAATGACCATCGTTATCTTTGGAGGAAAAAGGGGGAGGGTTGCAAGCCGAAGAACACCATCCCAACCGTGAAGCACGGGGGTGGCAGCATCATGTTGTGGGTGTGATTTGATGCAGGAGGGACTGGTGCACTTCACAAAATAGATGGCCTCGTGAGGCAGAAAAATTATGTGGATATATTGAAGCAACATCTCAAGACATCAGTCAGGAAGTTAAAGCTCGGTCGCAAATGGGGTCTTCCAAATGGACAATGAACCCAAGCATTTAGTTTTTTATTTCACCTTTATTTAACCAGGTAGGCTAGTTGAGAACAAGTTCTCATTTACAACTGCGACCTAGCCAAGATAAAGCAAAGCAGTGTGACACAGACAACAACACAGAGTTACACATGGAATAAACAATAAACAAGCCAATAACGCAATAAACAAGTCAATGATACAGTAGAAAAAAAGAAAGTCTATATACAGTGTGTGCAAACAGCATGAGGAGGTAGGCAATAAATAGGCCATAGTAGCGAAGAATTACAATTTAGCAGATTAACACTGGAGTGATAAATTAGCAGATGATGATGTGCAAGTAGAGATACTGGTGTGCAAAAGAGCAGAAAAGTAAATAAAAACAGTATGGGGATGAGGTAGGTAGATTGGGTGGGCTATTTACAGAGCATACTTCCAAAGTTGTGGCAAAATGGCTTAAGGACAACAAAGTCAAGGTATTGGAGTGGCCATCACAAAGCCCTGACCTCAATCCCATAGAAAATGTGTGGGCAGAACTGAAAAAGCGTGTGTGAGCAAGGAGGCCTACAAACCTGACTCAGTTACACCAGCTCTGTCAGGAGGAATGGGCCAAAATTCACCCAATTTATTGTGGGAAGCTTGTGGAAGGCTACCCAAAACGTTTGAACCAAGTTAAACAATTTAAAGGTCAATGCTACCAAATACTAATTGAGTGTATGTAAACTTCTGACCCACTGGGAATGTGATGAAAGAAATAAAAGCTGCAATAAATCATTCTCTCTACTATTATTCTGACATTTCACATTCTTAAAATAAAGTGCAGATCCTAACTGACCCAAGACACATTTTTGCTTGGATTAAATGTCAGGAATTGTGAAAAACTGAGTTTAAATGTATGGTAAGGTGTATGTAAACTTCTGACTTCAACTGTATTTATATACACACACACACTTATATTCTGACATTGCTCATTCTGATATTTCTGATATTTTTTTCTCTTTTGGATTATGTGTACATTGTTATTGTATTACTAGATATTACTGCAATGTTGGAGCTAGAAACATAAGCATTTTGCTGCACCTGCGATAACATCTGAAAATCTGTGTACGTGACCAATAAACTTTGGTTTGATATAGAGTCATAGAGGGGCTAGGGCAGCCCCAAGCCAAGAGTACAGGACATTCAATACAGTACACTATCATTCTGACTGAGGACATTAATGGAGGAATTCCAACTCACATTACCTCCAATCATCAACAGGCCAAGAGAACATGAGCTAACGCCAGTACTTCTCATCTCTCAACCCTGCAAGAAGGCATTGCTTGTCAAAACACTGGTTTAGTCATTCAGTACATTCTGGGAGTATAATGGAGTGCTAGAATGTATTTAGTTTCTGAAGCACATCACCTCGCCAGCCCCATTAACCCACCGCTCCATTCATCAAACCAACCTCAGTGTCACGACTTCAACCGAGGCAGGCTCTCCTTCCCGTTCGGGTGGCGCTCGGCGATCGTCGTCACCGGCCTACTAGCTGCCACTGACTCTTTTTCCTCCCCCTCCTTATGTGTTTATTTGTATCACCTGTGTTCAGTTAGTTGTTAATTAGTGTGGCTTTATTAGTCAGCCAGCCCGTACGCTTCTTTGTGCGGGATTGTTATATTGTAGCTTTTGGATTTCGGGAGTGGATATTGTTATTGTGCCCCCCGACACCCAGGTCGTTACAGAATCCCGCACCCGCTAAATGGAGTCAGCAGGAGCAGCAGCCAACCCTCTCCCATCGATGGAGGAACGGGTTCTCCACCACACCACCGTCCTCCATCGGATCGGATCAGCCATGGACCAGATGATGGAGAGAATGGAGCGATGGGAGAGGAGTGGGCTCCTCTCTCCACCTTCGGCTCCCCTCCCTCAGGACTCTCCATCCCCCGGCTCCAGCGCGCTCCGTCTTACGCTCCCGAGGGATTATGATGGAGCGGCGGCAGGGTGTCAGGGGTTCTTACTCCAACTGGAGCTATACCTGGCCACTGTTCGCCCCACTCCCTCTGGAGCGGAGAGGGTGAGTGTCCTCGTCTCCTGCCTAACGGGTCGTGCTCTGGAGTGGGCCAACGCAGTCTGGAATGGCCCGGACTCAGCGAAGGAGCACTACCCGGAGTTTACCCGTCGTTTTCGTGCCGTGTTTGACCACCCCCCAGAGGGCCGAGCGGCGGGTGAGAGATTATTTCATCTCAGGCAGGAGAAGAGG
Source organism: Salvelinus namaycush (assembly GCF_016432855.1). Taxonomy (NCBI): domain Eukaryota; kingdom Metazoa; phylum Chordata; class Actinopteri; order Salmoniformes; family Salmonidae; genus Salvelinus; species Salvelinus namaycush. The sequence goes on along the minus strand of NC_052315.1, from coordinate 19,201,498 downwards.
AGCGCACAGGATTTCGCGCTGGAGTTCCGGACTTTGGCCGCGGGATCAGGGTGGAACGACAGGGCCCTTATTGACCACTACCGGTGTAGTCTCCGGGAGGACGTCCGCAGGGAGCTAGCGTGTCGGGACATCGCTCTTTCTTTGGATGAGCTTATTGACATGTCCATCCGACTGGACAATCTGCTGGCTGCCCGCGGGCGTTCGGAGAGGGTCCTGTGCGTTCCACCACCCAGCGCCCCGGCTCCCATCCCGATGGAGTTGGGAGGGGCCGCGCCTAGGGGTATCGGAGGAGGAGGCCTCCCCTGCACCAGCTGTGGTCGGAGAGGACACACGGCCGATCGGTGCTGGGGGGGTCTGTCTGGGAGTCGAGATGTCAGGCGGAACGCTTCTCGATCACCCCAGGTGAGTCAGCACCAAACTCACTCAGAACCCCCTGTTGGTCACATGTTTGTCTCAATTTTTTTCCTTTATTTTTTCCCCTCTTCCCAGCATAGGGCACTAGTCGATTCAGGTGCAGCTGGGAACTTTATGGATCGCGGACTCGCCCGAAAGTTGGGCGTTCCGCTTGTGCCGATAGATTCTCCCTTTCCCGTGCACTCCCTAGATAGCCGGCCATTAGGGTCAGGGGTGGTCAGGGAGGCCACAGTTCCCCTGGACATGGTGACGCAGGGGAATCATAGGGAACGTATCAGTCTCTTTATTATTGATTCGCCTGCGTTTCCAGTGGTGCTGGGTATTCCCTGGTTGGCCCGGCACAATCCCAATATTTCGTGGAGACAGGGGGTTCTCCAGGGGTGGTCAGAGGAGTGTTCTGGAAGGTGTCTGGGAGTTTCCATTGGTGCCACGTCGGTGGAGAGTCCAGACCAGGGTTCCACGGTGCGCATTCCCCCCGAGTATGCCGATTTGGCAATCGCTTTCTGTAAAAAGAAAGCGACGAAATTACCACCACATCGACCGGGTAGGGATTGTGCGATAGATCTCCAGGTTAACGCTGCGCTTCCCAAGAGTCACGTGTACCCTTTGTCCCAAGAGGAGACGTTGGCTATGGAGACATATGTCGCGGAGTCTCTGGGACAGGGGTACATTCGGCCCTCCATCTCACCCGTCTCCTCGAGTTTCTTTTTTGTGAAGAGGAAGGAGGGAGGTTTGCGTCCGTGTATTGATTATAGAGGTCTAAATGCCATCACAGTGGGGTTTAGTTACCCACTACCTCTCATCGCTTCGGCGGTGGAATCATTTCACGGAGCGCAGTTCTTTACAAAACTGGACCTCAGGAGCGCGTACAGTCTGGTGCGTATTCGGAAAGGAGACGAGTGGAAAACCGCATTTAGTACCACATCGGGCCACTATGAGTACTGCGTCATGCCGTATGGGTTAAAGAATGCTCCAGCCGTTTTCCAATCCTTTGTAGACGACATTCTCAGGGACCTGCACGTGCAGGGGGTAGTTGTGTATATCGATGACATTCTGATCTACTCAACTACTCAAGCCGCGCATGTATCTCTGGTGCGCAAAGTGCTTGACAGACTGCTGGAGCATGACCTATACGTCAAGGCTGAGAAGTGTGTGTTCTCCAAACAAGCCGTCTCCTTCCTGGGTTATCGCATTTCCACCTCGGGGGTGGTGGTGGAGAGTGACCGCATAAAGGCCGTGCGTAATTGGCCGACTCCAACCACGGTGAAAGAGGTGCAGCGGTTTTTGGGTTTTGCCAACTACTACCGGAGATTTATCCGGGGTTTTGGTCAGGTAGCGGCTCCCATTACCTCACTGCTAAAGGGGGGCCCGGTGCGGTTGCGGTGGTCAGCGGCGGCGGACGGAGCTTTCAACAGGTTGAAGGCTCTGTTCACGGATGCTCCCGTGTTGGCGCATCCGGATCCCTCTTTAGCATTCATAGTGGAGGTGGACGCGTCCGAGGCTGGGGTGGGTGCCGTGCTATCACAGCGCTCGGGTACGCCACCAAAACTCCGCCCCTGCGCTTTCTTCTCTAGTAAGCTCAGTGCAGCGGAGCGTAACTATGATGTGGGGGATCGGGAGTTGTTAGCGGTGGTCAGGGCTCTGAAGGTGTGGAGACACTGGCTTGATGGGGCTAAGCACCCCTTTCTCATCTGGACCGACCACCAGAATCTGGAGTATATTCGGGCAGCTCGGAGACTGAACCCGCGTCAGGCAAGGTGGGCCATGTTTTTCACCCGGTTTAGGTTCACGTTGTCCTACAGACCCGGCTCCCAAAACGTAAAGGCTGACGCACTGTCCCGCCTTTACGACACGGAGGATAGGACCACCGAACCCACTCCCATCATCCCCGCCTCGAGGCTGATAGCGCCAGTGGTATGGGAGGTGGACTCGGACATCGAGCGGGCGCTACGGGCGGAACCCGCGCCTCCTCAGTGTCCGGCGGGCCGTAAGTACGTACCGCTTGGTGTTCGGGACCGACTGATTCGGTGGGCTCATGTCCTACCCTCCTCGGGTCACCCTGGGGTGACGAGGACAGTGGGGAGCCTTCGGGGAAGGTATTGGTGGCCTACCTTAGCTCGGGACGTTAGGGTTTATGTCTCCTCCTGTTCGGTATGCGCTCAGAGTAAGGCTCCTAGGCACCTTCCTAGAGGGAAGTTGCAACCCCTCCCCGTTCCACAACGGCCATGGTCTCATCTGTCCGTGGACTTCCTGACCGATCTCCCCCCTTCTCAGGGAAACACTACGGTTCTGGTAATTGTGGATCGGTTTTCTAAGTCCTGCCGTCTCCTCCCGTTGCCCGGTATCCCTACTGCCCTACAGACTGCGGAGGCCTTATTCACCCACGTCTTCCGGCACTACGGGGTGCCGGAGGACATCGTTTCTGATCGGGGCCCCCAGTTCACGTCCCGAGTATGGAGGGCGTTCATGGAGTGTCTGGGGGTCACGGTCAGCTTGACTTCCGGTTTTCACCCCGAGAGTAATGGGCAGGTGGAGAGAGTGAACCAGGAGGTGGGTAGGTTTCTGCGGTCGTATTGCCAGGACCGGCCAGGGGAGTGGGCGAGATACATTCCCTGGGCCGAGATGGCCCAGAACTCACTACGCCACTCCTCTACTAATGTGTCCCCCTTTCAGTGTGTGTTGGGGTACCAGCCGGTCCTGGCACCATGGCATCCGAGCCAGACCGAGGCTCCTGCGGTGGAGGAGTGGGTACAGCGCTCCAAAGAGACCTGGAGGGCCGTCCAGGAGTCCCTCCAACAAGCTACTAGTAGGCAGAAGAGGAGCGCTGACCGCCACCGCAGTGAGGCTCCCGTGTTTGTACCGGGGGAAAGGGTCTGGCTCTCGACCCGAAACCTACCCCTCCGCTTGCCCTGCCGGAAGCTGAGGCCGCAGTGTGTAGGGCCCTTCAAAGTCCTGAGGAGAATAAACGAGGTGTGTTATCGATTAAAACTCCCTTCCTATTATCGTATTAACCCCTCGTTTCATGTGTCTCTCCTCAGGCCGGTGGTAGCTGGTCCCCTGCAGGACGGTGAGGTGCCGGAGGTCCCTCCCCCCCCTCTGGACATCGAGGGGTCCCCGGCGTACACGATACGGGCCATTCTGGACTCGAGACGCCGGGTGAGGGGCCTGCAGTACCTCGTGGACTGGGAGGGGTACGGTCCGGAGGAGAGGTGCTGGGTACCGGTGGAGGACATTTTGGATCCATCTATGTTAAGGGATTTCCATCGCCTCCATCCGGATCGCCCCGCGCCTCGTCCTCCGGGTCGACCTCGAGGCCGGTGTCGGCGCGCTGCAGGAGCCGCGCGTCAGAGGGGGGGTACTGTCACGACTTCAACCGAGGCAGGCTCTCCTTCCCGTTCGGGTGGCGCTCGGCGGTCGTCGTCACCGGCCTACTAGCTGCCACTGACTCTTTTTCCTCCCCCTCCTTATGTGTTTATTTGTATCACCTGTGTTCAGTTAGTTGTTAATTAGTGTGGCTTTATTAGTCAGCCAGCCCGTACGCTTCTTTGTGCGGGATTGTTATATTGTAGCTTTTGGATTTCGGGAGTGGATATTGTTATTGTGGACTGGGTTTGTTTCTCGTGTCGTTGGACCGTTGTGTATGACACCCAGTACGTCCGTGTTGGACATTTTGTTTGCCAGTTGGGTATTAAAGACTCAACATATTGAAGCTCTGCTGTTCCTGCGTCTGACTTCGCACCCCCCGACACCCAGGTCGTTACACTCAGTGTAATATCCACCGACACCTGACATTGAGAGCACAATACAATATTAATTCATGTTCATCACAAGTGGGATGTTATTACACAAATAGCATCAGTCAGACTGTAATAAAATAGCGATATCACAAAAAATGTCACCAATTACGGGAGACTAAATGTCATAAAATTGCTAAGCAGAGCTACTGTCAACAGCGTTACTGATAGTGTGTCGCAAACATGGAGGAAACAACCCTCTGTGTGTTTATATTGACCAGGAGGCCAGGGTCTCCACTAGATATCACAGCCACAAAGTCAAAATTGGCTGAAAACAAAAATGTCATTTTTGGTCTTATTTTAAGGTTAGTCATAAGGTTTTTGTATTTGTATTTGTCTTGTTAGCAGTGTGGTACAGGTTAACATCAGGGTTAGGTTTAAAATCGAAATAGGCAAGGTTTATGACTTTGTGTCTGTGTTAACTAGTGAAGCAAGAGAGAGATGCAGAGAGTTATCTGAAGGTTGTGTCTGTGGGCTGTTGTAAGTCTTTGCTGGTCCCACTGGGAGCAGAGAGATGAGCAGAGACATGGTTAATCAATTGAGCCACAGTACAGCCATACGTCTATAATTAGCGTTCCACCTATAGTCCAGTTTATATATCAATCCAGACCATGCTAGAACAGCTGTGGAGTCTCTGTTGGGCATGCAATATATTTTAATAATTAGGCAGTAGGCAGATGCTTTTAACCAGAGAGACTGCATACATACATAAATACAGGGACATAAAATGTTGTGCTTAAGTATTTGAAAGCAAGTGTTGACAGCATTCTTCTGACTAGAATGCAAAAAGTTACTCTTACCAATGGAATGATATCTCAGTCAACCCTCTCTGGTCCCTCTTTGGATTCAGTGTTATCATCTGGCTAATGACAGAGATAAACTATAGGATAGTTTATTATGCTTTCTCAACTCAAACTGAGATGTTGATTCTTCTAATGAATGACTGGGGTAATATAACGATATGTGAGAACCAACCAACAGTGAATGAAAAGTGTCATTCCCTTCAAATAAAATTCTGAATTGGCATTGATGTTCTATCATGCACATGCCTGCTCAGTGCTGTCAGCACAAGAAAGATTAGGATCATTATTAAATACAATTAATGAATACAATTAATAAAAGTGTGACTTGGCTAGTGGCTACACTACAAATTGTCATGTTGATATTCATTCCAGCCATTTACTGCAGTCTCATGGCACTAGGGATGTGCACGGTTATTTCAATATCCAAACGGACGTTAGTACTCGAATACTTGATTGAGTATTCATTTTTTATAGGCCTATTTTAACACTGAAAATGTACACTGCTCAAAAAAATAAAGGGAACACTTAAACAACACAATGTAACTCCAAGTCAATCACACTTCTGTGAAATCAAACTGTCCACTTAGGAAGCAACACTGATTGACAATAAATTTCACATGCTGTTGTGCAAATGGAATAGACAACAGGTGGAAATTATAGGCAATTAGCAAGACACCCCCAATAAAGGAGTGGTTCTGCAGGTGGTGACCACAGACCACTTCTCAGTTCCTATGCTTCCTGGCTGATGTTTTGGTCACTTTTGAATGCTGGCGGTGCTTTCACTCTAGTGGTAGCATGAGACGGAGTCTACAACCCACACAAGTGGCTCAGGTAGTGCAGCTCATCCAGGATGGCACATCAATGCGAGCTGTGGCAAGAAGGTTTGCTGTGTCTGTCAGTGTAGTGTCCAGAGCATGGAGGCGCTACCAGGAGACAGGCCAGTACATCAGGAGACGTGGAGGAGGCCGTAGGAGGGCAACAACCCAGCAGCAGGACCGCTACCTCCGCCTTTGTGCAAGGAGGAGCACTGCCAGAGCCCTGCAAAATGACCTCCAGCAGGCCACAAATGTGTATGTGTCTGCTCAAACGGTCAGAAACAGACTCCATGAGGGTGGTATGAGGGCCCGACGTCCACAGGTGGGGGTTGTGCTTACAGCCCAACACCGTGCAGGACGTTTGGCATTTGCCAGAGAACACCAAGATTGGCAAATTCGCCACTGGCGCCCTGTGCTCTTCACAGATGAAAGCAGGTTCACACTGAGCACATGTGACAGACGTGACAGAGTCTGGAGACGCCGTGGAGAACGTTCTGCTGCCTGCAACATCCTCCAGCATGACCGGTTTGGCGGTGGGTCAGTCATGGTGTGGGGTGGCATTTCTTTGGGGGGGCCGCACAGCCCTCCATGTGCTCGCCAGAGGTAGCCTGACTGCCATTAGGTACCGAGATGAGATCCTCAGACCCCTTGTGAGACCATATGCTGGTGCGGTTGGCCCTGGGTTCCTCCTAATGCAAGACAATGCTAGACCTCATGTGGCTGGAGTGTGTCAGTAGTTCCTGCAAGAGGAAGGCATTGATGCTATGGACTGGCCCGCCCGTTCCCCAGACCTGAATCCAATTGAGCACATCTGGGACATCATGTCTCGCTCCATCTACCAACGCCACGTTGCACCACAGACTGTCCAGGAGTTGGCGGATGCTTTAGTCCAGGTCTGGGAGGAGATCCCACAGGAGACCATCCGCCACCTCATCAGGAGCATGCCCAGGCGTTGTAGGGAGGTCATACAGGCACGTGGAGGCCACACACACACTACTGAGCCTCATTTTGACTTGTTTTAAGGACATTACATCAAAGTTGGATCAGCCTGTAGTGTGGTTTTCCACTTTAATTTTCAGTGTGACTCCAAATCCAGACCTCCATGGGTTGATAAATTTGATTTCCATTGATAATTTGTGTGTGATTTTGTTGTCAGCACATTCAACTATGTAAAGAAAAAAGTATTTAATAAGAATATTTCATTCATTCAGATCTAGGATGTGTTATTTTAGTGTTCCCATTTTTTTCCCCACCTCAATTTCATGATATCCAATTGATAGTTACAGTCTTGTCCCATCACTGCAACTCCCGTACGGACTCGGGAGAGGTGAAGGTCAAGAGTCATGCATCCTACGAAACACGACCCTGCCAAGCCGCACTGCTTCTTGACACACTGCTCGCTTAACCCGGAAGCCAGCCGCAGCAATGTGTCAGAGGAAACACCGTCCAACTGGCAACCTAAGTCAGCGTGCATGCGCCCGGCCCACCACAAGGAGTCGCTAGAGCGCAATGGGACAAGGACATCCCGGCCGGCCAAACCCTCCCTAACCCGGACGATGCTGGGCCAATTGTACGCCGCCTCATGGGTCTCCCGGTCGCGGCCAGCTGCGACAGAGCCTGGGATCAAACCCGGGTCTGTAGTGACGACTCAAACATTGCAATGCACTGCCTTAGACCACTACGCCACTCGGGAGGCGAAAAGGCTTATTCTAAATTAAATTAAAATATCAACATGACATTGTTACATACAAAGATATACCATGACATTTCAAATGATTAATTTAATAAAACAACAAACTTTTCAATAGCTGACCGGTAGCCTTCGTGTGTAGCTTGCTTTTTATGTTGGCCAATCAAAGCGGCAAAGAGGCTCAAAGTGTAGCAAGTGGAGTGAGATTTCAGTGCAGCATGTGGCCTCAATAAGCCTAGCTAGCTATAGCTGGCTAGCTTAGCTACCTTCTCTAGGCTACTCCAGTCAAGACAGGCACTGTTATATGGGATGATAAAAACATTGTGGCTGCTACAAGTTAGCTAGTCTTGGCTGTAGCCGAGTTGCCTTGGCGTCTCTCTCTCTCTCCCTCCGTCTGCTCGCTCCCATCTCACACATCCCGCCCCCTCCGCAGCTGCAGCAATACAGCGCCAGCCTCTCTCCCTCACCGGAGCAGTGCTCAGGTTAAAAACGTACATATAAAATAAAATAAACATGTATTTTGAATATCCAGATATCCAACAAAAATTCATGATACTAATCAAATACTGAAATTATTTCAAACCCCCCATCCCTACATAGCATCCCAGCACATCATCCACTGGTCTCTTCTGAAAATTCTAGGCCGGAGCACCATTCAACTGGATGACAACAGACTGATGTACGACAGGAGACATCTCTCTCTCTCTCCCCTGCCCTCCAAAAGGTGTGACTATGGCTGGCCAGTGCTGAGAGTCCTGTTGATAGGCTGTCAGCCCTGTCCATGTCACGTTCTGAGCATAGTTCTTTTGTGTTTTCTTTGTTTTAGTGTTGGTCAGGACGTGAGCTGAGTGGGCATTCTATGTTGTGTGTCTAGTTTTCCTGTTTCTTTTATTGATTTTTTTTTTTTTTTTTTTTTACCCCCTTTTGGTGTGGTTAGTGTTACCTCAGTCCTGAGTTACCTCTCGGTCATGAGTTACCTCTCGGTCATGAGTTACCTCTCGGTCATGAGCTACCCCTCGGTCATGAGCTACCCCTCGGTCCTGAGTTACCTCTCGGTCCTGAGTTACCTCTCGGTCATGAGCTACCCCTCGGTCATGAGCTACCCCTCGGTCATGAGCTACCTCTCGGTCATGAGCTACCTCTCGGTCATGAGCTACCTCTCGGTCATGAGCTACCTCTCGGTCATGAGCTACCTCTCGGTCATGAGCTACCTCTCGGTCCGGAGCTGTCCCTCAGTCCAGAGGCGCTCCTCAGTCCAGTGGGGCCCTTTAGTAGGGTTCCCAGGCCAAGGTCGGCGGCGAGGGTCGCCACTCAAGGGACGCTAAGGAGGTGGTCAAAGACTATGGTGGAGTGGGGTCCACGGCCTGCGCCAGAGCCGCCACCGCGGACAGATGGCCACCCAGACCCTCCCCTATAGGTTCAGGTTTTGCGGCCGGAGTCCGCACCTTGGGGAGGGGTACTGTCACGTTCTGACCATAGTTCTTTTGTGTTTTCTTTGTTTTAGTGTTGGTCAGGACGTGAGCTGAGTGGGCATTCTATGTTGTGTGTCTAGTTTTCCTGTTTGGCCTGGTATGGTTCTCAATCAGAGGCAGGTGTTAGTCATTGTCTCTGATTGGGAACCATATTTAGGTAGCCTGTTTTGTGTTGGGGTTTTGTGGGTGGTTGTCTTCTGTCTTTGTGTCTATGCACCAGATAGGACTGTTTCGGTTTTGCCACATTTGTTATTTTGTATTTTGTAGTGTTCACGGTTTTGTCGTTAATAAACATGATGAACACTAACCACGCTGCGCTTTAGTCCGATCCTTCGTCCACAGAAGAAAGCCATTACAGTCCAGCCATTGGCAGTCTCGCCACATCACAATCAGGATGACTGGTCACAATTAGCCAGTGGGGGAACTGGCCTTAGCAACTGTCCCTCACAAGATCGAATCACAGGACCTGATAATGGAACTGTCCTACCTACTATCACTGAGCATTCCACGAAAGGTGTCATACATTTGCATTGTCTTGGTTTGTTATCCACTATTATTATTGTTTATGGATAGGCAACAAAGTTGTGATACATAAAAGACTAAACTTATGCAACAAGACATGGGCCTAATAGAAAAGCTTCAAATGCATCTATGTACTGGCAGAAACCAGGAGAGGAATGTGCAGCTAATGCAAATGACAGTGGCACTTTCCATTCTGTGTGTTAGTCCAACAAATTACATAATCTAAATCCTGAGCCGGTACTCCTTGAGCGGGAACAAAACAGTGCAACAATCAAAGCTCAGCAGAGCGAGACAGTGAACCTTATTAAGGAGGAAAGCCTTCCTCTCTGTCTCCTATGACACTCACGCGCACAGGGGCGTAGAAAATATACAGCGATGAAGTGAAAGGAGGAAACATAGTCGTAATGTCGTACATGCACCTGCTACAGCCCAACACCCACACTGATATCCTCCTACAGTCACTTCTCTTCTCGGACATTGTAGTTGAATATTACACAATACCACAATGCGCTTACATAACATATTCGCTTTTATCTGAAACAAACTGAATACTGGTAACTGTGTTTCTGACAAAAAACAATAAAAAGCCCTCCAGATTTAGCACAAATCACACTTACAACCTACTTTTCCATTTCCCATCCAATTGGTTGCACACCCACGGTTTCCATGGTGACTCGGTCATATTCAACATATGTGAGTGGCAAGTGTTAATAACTGATAATAAAGCAGCATCTGCTCACAAGTCATCTGACATATCTTATTAACTGACGCCTGCTTCTCTCAGCTCCTGAATGTGTCCTATTTCTCTGGGAAGAGGTGTGTGTGTGTGTGTGTGTGTGTGTGTGTGTGTGTGTGTGTGTGTGTGTGTGTGTGTGTGTGTGTGTGTGTGTGTGTGTGTGTGTGTGTGTGTGTGTGTGTGTGTGTGTGTGTGTGTGTGTGTGTGTGTGTGTGTGTGTGTGTGTGTGTGTGTGTGTGTGTGTGTGTGTGTGTGTGTGTGTGTGTGTGTGTGTGTGTGTGTGTGTGTGTGTGTGTGTGTGTGTGTGTGTGTGTGTGTGTGTGTGTGTGTGTGTTGCTCCCGTGTGGCTCAGTTGGTAGAGCATGGCGCTTGCAACGCCAGGGTTGTGGGTTCATTCCCCACGGGGGGACCAGGATGAATATGTATGAACTTTCCAATTTGTCTGCTAAATGACTTAAATGTAAATGTAAATAGTCGTCATCAGCTGCAGAGGTCAATGACCTGCTCTAGACAGCATCCTCTGACATTATAACATGAGACAACTGGTGGACAATGCTCTCATTCTGTCAGTATGAGAACATCTTGTTGCAGCTGTATATGTTGACCCATATACATGTAGATACTGTGTTTTGACCCATATACATGTAGATACTGTGTTTTGACCCATATACATGTAGATACTGTGTTTTGACCCATGTCTGTGACTAATGTAGTGGATGATGTAGCCTTGAGGACATAGATACACAGTTTGTCAAAGTCAATGGGTGCCAGTACAAATTAGTTAGTCATGGGTAGGTTGGTGTCAACAAAGCGGATAATGTGAGGTTATACTACGTTTCTGATGTTGCCTTGTACAACAAGGGCTTCAGGAGCTGCAAAGGCAGTCATGCATTACTCCATCAATACACACACAGTGGTCTTGTAGAAAAGCATGCTATATATCTTCCCTTTGATTGACTCATGTAGAAAACCACCAAACTATATACAGTATTATCCTCAGGTTGGCTCTTGTAGAAAACCAACAGACCATACATCTTTCTGATTGGCTATTGCACAAAATCATCAGGACATACATCTTTCTGATTGGCTCCTGAAAGAACCACCATGCTATATATCATCCTGTGACTGGCTAGCTCAGGATGGTCTCCCAGTGGAAAGGTGCAGTATAGAGAGCAATAGTAATGGTGTATTTTTGTAGGCACTAACTCCGCCATGGCTCGTTGGTCGAAGCCTATGGGAAAATGAATGGGGTTTTTGTACGGTTTTTGGATAACCACCGAAAATAAGATATGTTGTAAACACAGGCTTAGGATATCTTATACACTTTGTTCTATGAGATAATCTTCATCAGCTAACATCACTTTTTGTGAATTTTGAAGCATTTATGTAATTTAAAAAAGCACATAAAGGCTTCCGAATTCATAAAGGTCATGTTAACTGACTGATATTATCTCATAGAACAAAACCTAAGCCTGTGTTAACCTCAGACCTTAATTTAGGCATTTATGCCAAAACCCTATTAGGGATGACTGAACGAACCAGAGGTAACTAATTTCCTGTTTTTAGGACTAAAAGCTGGTGAGCTCTATGGATCTGATTGATTGGTGCTGTTCTAGGCGGGCCATATCCACAAATAGATAATATGCTCAATAACCCTACTGACTTCGCTGTGTACACAGTTCAACTGGAGATTTACAGACCAGGCAAGAAGCAATTTAGAGCAATCAGTTAGCGATTTTCTCCCACCACTTCAAATCCATAATTGCAGAGCATAGACACAAATCAGTTGCTGTGACCACTGTTGTGCTTACATAATTGTCAAGGGGATTTTTTTCCTCTAGATAGTTAAGAAATATATGGAGAAAACTCAGCCGAGTTTAGGTTTACTGCATAAGGTATGATCACTGGTCGTTGGAAATGAATATTGATATCTTGACACTAACCCTGTTTTAATTAAAAGTGAACAGACATCCACCCTCAGGCACAGGTTTAAACTCAGATCTTCTATGGCGTAAAAGAGGTCTCTGAAAATAGTCCTCTCTTATAGAGACCTTCCTAAAATAACCCTGGGCCAGCAAGAATGTTCCTGCACTTGCCGTGCTGGAATTTGGCCTCCTGTTGCCATGGAGATATAAAAGTGAAGGGGGTCGCTCCCAATCGGTATCCAACTGTTCACCTACTGCTTCTTCAAACCTCTCTATGCCATCCACACAGAAAAACATAGGGAGGGAGAGAGAAACACATACACAGAAACACACACACACACACATACAGAAAGAGAAACACAAACACACAGAAACACATACACAGAAACACACACACTTCAGTCCTGCCCACTATTGCTCATAGCCCCTAATATATCATACATTCCCCTCTCAGGTACAGTGGCTTGCGAAAGTATTCACCCACTTTGGCATTTTCCCAATTTTGTTGCTTTACAACCTGGAATTAAAATTGATTTTGGGGGGGTTTGTATAATTTGATTTACACAACATGCCTAACACTTTGAAAATGCTAAATATTTTTTCTTGCGAAACAAACAAGAAATTAGACCAAAAAACAGAAAACTTGAGCGTGCATAACTATTCACCTCCCCCCCCCCCCCCCCCCCCCCCCCCCCAAGGTCAATACTTTGTAGAGCCACCTTATGCAGCAACTACAGCTGCAAGTCTCTTGGGGTATGTCTTTATAAGCTTGGCACATCTAGCCACTTGGATTATAGCCCATTCTTCAAGGCAAACTGCTGCAGCTCCTTCAAGTTGGATGGGTTCCACTGGTGTACAGCAATCTTTAAGTCATACCACAGATTCTCAATTGGATTGATGTCTGGGCTTTGGCTAGGCCATTCCACAACATTTAAATGTTTCCCCATAAACCACTTGAGTGTTGCTTTAGCAGTATGCTTAGGGTCATTGTCCTGCTGGAAGGTGAACCTCCGTCCCAGTCTCAAATCTCTGGAAGACAGGTTTCCCTCAAGAATTTCCCTGAATTTAGCACCATCCATCATTCCTTCAATTCTGACCAGTTTCTCAGTCCCTGCCAATGAAAAACATCCCCACAGCATGATGCTACCACCACCATGCTTCACTGTTCTCTGGGTGATGAGAGGTGTTGGGTTTGCGCCAGACATAGCGTTTTCCTTGATGGCCAAAAAGCTACATTTTAGTCTCATCTGACCAGAGTACCTTCTTCCATATGTTTGGGGAGTCTCCCACATGCCTTTTGGCAAACACAAAACATGTTTGCTTATTTTTTTCTTTAAGAAATGCCTTTTTCTCTGCCCACAATTCTGCAAAGCCCAGCTCTGTGGAGTGTGTGGCTTAAAGTGGTCCTATGGACAGATACTCCAATCTCCGCTGTGGAACTTTGCAGCTCCTTCAGGGTTATCTTTGGTCTCTTTGTTCCCTCTCTGATTAATGCCCTCCTTGCCTGGTCCGTGAGTTTTGGTGGGTGGCCCTCTCTTGGCAGGTTTGTTGTGGTGCCATATTCTTTCAATTTTTTAATAATGGATTTAATGGTGCTCCGTGGGATGTTCAAAGTTTCAGATATTTTTCTATAACCCAACCCTGATCTGTACTTCTCCACAACTTTGTCCCTGACCTGTTTGGAAAGCTCCTTGGTTTTCATAGTGCCGCTTGCTTGGTGGTGCCCCTTGCTTAGTGGTGTTTCAGACTCTGGGGCCTTTCAGAACAGGTGTATATATACTGAGATCATGTGACAGATCATGTGACACTTAAATAAAGTCCACCTGTGTGCAATCTAACTAATTATGTAATTGGTTTAGGGGCTTGGTAATTGGTTGCACCAGATCTTATTTAGGGGCTTCATAGCAAAGTGGTTTAGGGGCTTCATAGTGGTGGGTGCATACATATTTTCAGTTTTGCATTTTTTTGAATTAAATATTTTTTTTCATTTCAATTCACCAATTTGGACTATTTTGTGTATGTTCATTACATGAAATAAAAATAAAAATCTATTTAAATTACAGGTTGTAATGCAACAAAATAGGAAAAACACCAAGGGGGTGTAGATATGGAGATGACATAAAGTACTAGACCTGAGAAAACAACTTTCACAGAGGGCGCTGCTCATACCCTCCATAAGGGTTGATACGCAGTCAGTAGCCTGAGTAAATATTAATAATCTATCATTCACCCATTCAGCTGTCCCTGAAACAGCTGACAGAGGTACAGGAGCTGCTGGTGTGTTACTGTGCTCTGCCACTCCAGCCACCTCTTTGATAGAGATTTAGCTGGGAGTTGATGGGGACAGACACACATAAAACAGCAGTTTGAATAGATACTGGCATCAAAGGGACAGGATGCAAAGGGACAGGATGCTCTCATTGGTCCTGCCTGTCACATTAACCCCACCTATCACGGTGGATCATGTTAGTAGGGGTCCATGCACGTACGGTGTTACCAAAACATCTGCTAATACACTTCTACTCATACCATATTCATGCTAATGAAGAACTGATTCAGTAGCTACAGCGAAACATGATATCTGGTCTGCAAGTTTGGAACCTATTTAGAATTCTATTTCAACTATCCCTTCTCATAGGCATACATGAGGTGAGGGCATACGGGAATAAAGAATGGGTTATTTTAGGTTAGAAGGCATCTCAAAGCTCGCAATAGCACGAGCTAAAGGAAAGTGCTTATTTCCAGTGTGTGAGTGAATGGGATTCCAAATTGTGATCAGTATAGCCCCTCATTGTTCTTCTTGTGTTTCCCTGCCAGCTGCTGTCAGGGGACACCGAATTGATGCCGAAAACTTCGGAACTCAAGAACTCGGATACCTGTGTCAACACCTGCTACCAACTAGCCAGCTAGCTAGGTTGCAATGGGCCCGCTTTGCCTGGAAGAGCTAACTTTTGTTTCTAGTGCTGTAGAAACTGTGTTTATTACGCTCTTGTCTGGGACAATATTGACAATCCGGAGTTCCAATGTGGCAATTGTTTGCTAGCGGTGGATTACAGGAATGAGGTGGCAATGCTTAGCAAACAAATCTCAATTCTGCATGAATTTATGGGGAAAACAAATATTTGAACTTTCTCAACTCCTATGGATGGATGGCGCTCTAGACTGATGGATGTTTCCCTGCCTTGTCATCTGTCCCTATCCGAATGGCCTGTGCTACCTGGAACTTGCCTGTCAAGGAAATCGTCTCCATCTGCTTCTCCTCCTCCACCCTGTAGTGAAGTAGACGGAGGACAGCAAGAAGAACGCTCCAATCAATGCTGGTTCTGTGTCACAAGTTGTGGAAACCGAAGGCAGCGGCATGCTGATAAGCGGACGGGAGTGACTGCGAGAGGTTCGGAGCAGATTGACATAAGGAATAGCTTCGCTGCACTGGTGACTGATCTACCTGCGCCTTCATCTCTGGGATTGCCTGTGCCTACGACTACGCTGTCTCCAGCAGCGGCTTCGTCGTCGAGTTCGGCTCCTTTCCCTCTCTCTAGATCTGACGGGGCACTGCCTGCTGTGGAAGGTCTGGACCTATCGTCTTGAGCAGTGGGTGTACACTATCCTGCTTTTCTTGGGCCCGTGAAAGACTCAACGAATTGTGTTAGGTGTGGGAATGGGCGGATTTTGCCATTCCCTTTTCCGGCCATTGTACTGGGCAGTTCAAATGGTGAGAAATGCTGCTCCCAAACATTTTAAACCAGCATCAGGAAATTTAGTCTATCATAGTTCATGTGGGATTCAATGACATTATGAAGGGCAGTTCAGAACAGCTAAAGATGGATTTTAAAGAACTGATTGGGTCACTACTTGACACCAACAAATGCCCCATAATATCTGTCCCTCTGCACTCCCTAAATCGTGGCATTGGACGGTTCAGACTTTTAGCCCTCCATAACTGGCTACGAAACTATTGCAGCTCTGTAGGTATAACATTTATTGAAAATGTTGATTCCTTCTGGAAACAAAGCTCGTATTATAAGGAGGATGAGATCCACCCAAATCATTTTGGTTCCTGGATCCTTTCACAGCATTATAAAGCTATGTTGAGACAACGACTTATCAATGGCCCAAGCCCAGCTCATTTAATCCCTAACATTGTGTCCTGAGTTGTCATAATGCTTCAGCAAATGTACATTATCCCTTGGGGCATTGGACGACACAATGTAAGTAACCAAATGTATGTCCCTCTTACTGCACTGAATGCCTCTGCTGATCCCAAAGCTATTGTATGCAGTAATCATGTGCCTATGAACCAGAGTGATACTGTTAGCACTGAGGTGGTGTGCCCTAGCAGGAAGTCCACTGTGTGCAGCTCAACCTGCACTAACATAATAACATGAGCATGTCTACCTCTGCTAAGCTTCCCAGTAAAGCAATAAAAACAATCAAGCATCCCAGTAAAGTGCTAAAAATAGCCCACGCTAACATAAGTAGCATAAGAAATAATGTTCATGAAATCAATAATCTGACAATATCTGAAACTCAATTAGATAATGCGTATGATGATACAGTGGTAGCAATACATGGTTATAACATCTACGGAAAATACAGAAATGCCAAAGGTGGAGTTGTGGCCGTTTATTCCTGTAAAGCTTAGAGAGGATCTCATGTTAATACTGTTGAAGTAATATGGCTACAGGTTCATCTGCCTCACCTAAAGCCCAATCTGGTGGGAAGCTGCTATAGACCACCAAGTGCTAACAGTCAGTATCTGGAAAACATGCTTGAAATGCTTGATAATGTATGTGATATCAACAGAGAGGTATATTTTCTGGGTGATTTAAATATTGACTGGCTTTCATCAGGCTGCCTACTCAAGAGAAAGCTCCAAACTGTAACTAGTGCCTGCAACCTGGTACAGGTTATCAGTCAACCTATCAGGGTAGTTGAAAAAGCACATGAATGAAATCAACAACATGTATTGATCACATCTTTACTAATGCTGCAGAAATGTGCTTTAAAGCAGTATCCAAATCCATAGGATGTAGTGATCACAATATAATAGCCATATCTAGGAAAACCAAAGTTCCAACGGCTGGGCCTAGTATAGTGTATAAGAGGTCATACAATACGTTTTGTAGTGATTCCTATGTTGTTGATGTAAAGAATATTGTTGGTCAGTTGTGTGTAATGAAGAGCAACCAGACGCTGCACTTGACACATTTATGAAATTGCTTATCCCAGTCACTAATAAGCATGCACCCATTAAGAAAATTACAGTAAAAATGGTTAAATCCTGTGGATTGATGAGGAATTTAAAAATTGTATGGTTGAGACGAATGAGACAAAAGGAATGGCAAATAAGTCTGGCTGCACAACCGATTGGCAAACATACTGCAGATTGAGAAATCATGTGACTAAACTGAATAAAAAGAAGAAGAAACTATACTATGAAACAAAGATAAATGAAATAAAGAATTAAAGTAAAAAGCTTTGGAGCACCTTAAATGAAATTTTGCTCCATCATTCATTGAATCAGATGGCTTATTCATCACAAAACCCACTGATATTGCCAACTACCTTAATAATGATTTTTTCTTTGGCAAGATCAGCAAACGTAGGCATGACATGCCAGCAACAAATACTAACACTACACATGCAAGTATATCTGACCAAATTAAGAAAGATAAGAATTGTCATTTAGAATTCCATAAAGTGATTGTGGAAGAGATTAAGATATTATTGTTGTCTATCAACAATGACAAGCCCCGGGGTCTGACAACTTGGATGAAAAAATACTGAGGATAATAGCGGACAATATTGCCACAACTTCAATTTAAGACTACTAGAAAGTGTGTGCCCTCAGGCCTGGAGGGAAGCAAAAGTCATTCTGCTACCTAAGAATAGTAAAGCCCCCTTTACTGGCCCAAATAGCCAACTAATCAGCCTGTTATTAACCCATAGTAAAATTTGGGAAAAATAATGTGTTTTACAAGATACAATGCTATTTTACTGTAAACAAATTGACAACAGACTTTCAGCACGCTTATAGGGAAGGACATTCAACAAGCACAGCACTTACACAAATTAATGATGATTGACTGAGAGAAATGTATGATAAATAGATTGTGGGGGCTGTTTTAACTTCATTGCGGCTTTTGACATTATCGATCATAGTCTGCTGCTGGAAAAATGTATGCATTAAGGCTTTACATCCCCTGCTACATTGTGGCTAAAGAGTTACCTGTCTAACAGAACACAGAGGGTGTTCTTTAACATACATAACTCAGGTACAATTACAATTTATTAAACGACTTTGAGTAAAGCCAGTGTGTCTATGTATGCGGACGACTATACACGTCAGCTACTACAGCGACTGAAATGACTGCAACACTATACACGTCAGCTACTACAGCGACTGAAATGACTGCAACACTATACACGTCAGCTACTACAGCGACTGAAATGACTGCAACACTATACACGTCAGCTACTACAGCGACTGAAATGACTGCAACACTATACACGTCAGCTACTACAGCGACTGAAATGACTGCAACACTATACACGTCAGCTACTACAGCGACTGAAATGACTGCAACACTATACACGTCAGCTACTACAGCGACTGAAATGACTGCAACACTATACACGTCAGCTACTACAGCGACTGAAATGACTGCAACACTATACACGTCAGCTACTACAGTGACTGAAATGACTGCAACACTTAACAAAGAGCTGCAGTTAGTTTCAGAATGGGTGGCAAGGAATAAGTTATTCCTAAATATTTCAAAAACTAAAAGCATTGTATTTGGGACAAATCATTCACTAAATCCTAAACCTCAACTAAATATTGTAATTAATAATGTGGAAATTGGAGTAACCCTGGATTGTAAACTGTCATGGTCAAAACATAATAAAGCGCTGCCCTGCCTTCTTAACAGCACTATCAACAAGGCAGGTTGTACAGGCTCTTGTTTTGTCGCACCTGGACTACTGTTAATTCGTGTGGTCAGGTGCCACAAAGAGGAACTTAGGAAAATTGCAATTGGCTCAGAACAGGGCAGCACAGCTAGCCCTTGGATGTACACAGAGAGCTAACATTAATAATATGCATATAAATTGGATGATTGGATGAGAATTGGATGAGAGATTGACTTCATCACTACTTGTATTTGTGAGAGGTATTGACATGTTGAATGCACTGAGCTGTCTGTTTGAACTACTGCCTCACAGCTTGGAAACCCATGCATATGCACATTCCACCAGAGGTCTCTTCCCGGTACCCAAGTCCAGAACAGACTATGGAAGGCACACAGTACTAAATAGAGCCATGACTACATGGAACTCTATTCCACATCAAGTAACTCATGAAAGCAGTAAAATTAGATTTTAAAAAACAGATAAAAATACACCTTATGGAATAGCGGGGACTGTGAAACAACACAAACATAGGCACAGACACATGCATACACATACACAATAATATACACACTATACACATGTACACATGGATTTTGTGTTGCAGATATGTGGTAGTAGAGTAAGGACCTGAGGGGACACACTTAAGTTGTGAATCTTTTGTGAAAGTACTGTAATGTTTTTAAAACGGTATAACTGTCTTGGCAGCAGCTAATGGGGATCCATAATAAACACAAAGGCAAATAAAAGCTCTGTGAAAACCTAGGCTAAGCACATTATAATGTACTTTCTTTCCCATTTTAAAATGGGGTAAGGCCTCCTGAAAGTAGAATGACAAGGAGGACACTGATTTGGAGAGAGAGGAGAAGCAACAACAATGGACAGAGTATGGCGGGGACAGAGGAAATTATCTCAAGGGCATCTCAATCACATTAAATTGTCTAGGACATGGAGAGCCTGTGCTGGTACTAGTTGAGGTGTTTTCTTCCATCACCTACACCACTCTGATTCCCCATCCTCGCCTTTCCAGCTCTAACTGCCCCCCACATCCCCTACACACACACACACATTACTAAGACTTAGTCTCTGCTGATGCTCATTAAAGAGGTCTGAAAGAGAAGAGAAACTGTTCATCTTACTCATCAGTGACTCCGGTTGTGAGCCCCCCCCCTTCCTTCATCATCACCTTAATACCCCCCCACCTCATCAGGCTCCCAGCAGCTGTCACAGAGCATCAAGCAAAAGCAAATGGAGGAGTACAGATTGTCAAATAATGGATCTCAGCAGGCAACAGCTCCGCTGTCCAAATGTACAGGGTAAATGATCATGTAGCCCAGCAGTTTTTACGCTTTTTCAGCTTGAGAAATGAAAAACACATGAAAAACACAGAATTCTGCTTTAACGCGACCCCCGGTAGCAAGACTTCATATAGGCTCAATATACACTGAGTGTACAAAACATCAGGAACACCTTCCTAATATTGAATTGTACTCCCCCCCTCCTTTTGCCCTCAGAACAGCCTCAATTTATCAGGGCATGGACTCTACAAGGCGTCGAAAACGTTCCACAGGGATGCTGGCCCATGTTGACTCCAATGGTTCCCACAGTTGTGTCAAGTTGGCTGGATGTCCTTTGGGTGTTGGGCCATTCTTGATACACACAGGAAACTGTTGAGCGTGAAAAACCCAGCAGCGTTGCAGTTCTTGACACAAACCTACTACCATACCCCATTCAAAAGGCAGTAAATTATTTTGTCTTGCCCATTTACCCGCTTTCTATTCTGGTTAGAGCTCGTTTGCGCTGTTATGTGAAGGGAGTAGTACACAGCGTTGTACGAGATTTTCAGTTTCTTGGCAATTTCTCACATGGAATAGCCTTCATTTCTATGAACAAGAATAGATTGACAAGTTTCAGAAGAAAGTCCTTTGTTTCTGGCCATTTTGTGCCTGTAATCGAACCCACAAATGCTGATGCTCCAGATACTCAACTAGTCTAAAGAAGGCCAGTTTTATTGCTTATTTAATCAGGGCAACAATTTTCAGCTGTGCTAACATAAATGCAAAAGGGTTTTCTAATGATCAATTAGCCTTTAAAATGATAAACTTGGATTAGCTAACACAACTACGTCCCTAGTAGCAAAAATTGCTACTAGGGACATAAAGGCGGACGTAAAGATAATGGTGGACTGAACGAAGTTATGTAGAGCACCTCAAGATAAAACGTAATATTCAATATCGGCAAGTTAGACTAAAATATTAGCACTACGTAATCTGGTGGGTGATAACCTTCAATCTGGATAATAACACAAAACAAATCTTAAGACATTTATCGACAAATATTACGAAAACAAGCAACACCCAAACATGGCGGAGAGTAAGACAGGGGAACCGATTTCAAAACGGAAACGTGACTCTTCTACAGACACAGAAGATTTAATATTTTCACCACCGGGAATGTTAAAGGTCGAAACCGATCTGTTAAAATCAATAAATGACAAACTGGGTATACTTGAATTAGTTAGTAAGGATATAAAAGAGTTGAAGGCAAGCCTCGAGATGAGTGATGAAAAAGCTGTGACATTAAAGAAGGAAACACACAAGCTAAAAGGGACAAATATGAAACCGATATGAATGAAATTAAAAAGGAGAACACCGTTCTGAGGGAAGCCTTACTGGACATACAAACTAGATCCATGAGACAGAATCTGGTACTTACAGGTATCCAGGAGAAAGAAGGGGAAGTTCCTGAATCTGTAGCTAGAGAGTTCCTCCTTACAGCGCTTCAGAAACCACGCGAAGTTATCGACAAAATCCAACTTGAACGTGTACACCGCTTCGGACAGAGAGGCCAAAGGTATGAATGCCCAATCGTTGTCAAATTTGCTTCATTTAAAGATAAAATAATGGTTAAAAGCCTGGGTAAAAGACTTGCTGGGACCAAAATTGTCATGAATGATCAGTTTCCGAAGGGAATTGCAGAACTGCGTAAAGTTCTGTATCCAATTTTCAAAGAAAATGGATTAAAAGCGAAACGTGTAGCTCTCGTCGTTGATAAACTATATATTGATAACCAGTTGTTCAGAGACACAAAGACTACTCCTTGGTTATTTTAAAAATTACAAAGTTCTCATAGATGTCTATATAGGTATGTGTATGTATATATGTATATATGTATGCATGCGTGTATGGATATATATATTTACCCCAAAAAATATGGGGGATTGGAAATGATGCAGACAATTACATTGGAAGCAACATTCTTTCCGCAATATTAAGCTGATCCACCCCAAAAAAAAAAGATAAAAAATAAATAAATAAAAAAAATAAAAAAAAATAAAAAAGTTCTCATAGATGAGGAAAATAAACACAATTCTAGCCCGGTTATGGATTGTAACAATACAATAAAAAATATGGCTTTTCTATATATCTTCACATATAACTTATATACATATATACATACACATACCTATATAGACATACATACTTTTTTAAAGAATATACCTTTATTATTATTCCCCGCAACCCTACCACCGCTCCCCCAATTGGAGTAAACTAATAAACACTTCTGCTTTTACCTTCAATTTATACATCTTATACCTATTTTACAGACACAGACTACTTTATAATAGTTCTCTCTTGTTTGTTCTTAGTCCTTCCTCTATTTCTGTTGTCCATCCAATTTTATTTCCACTTGTAACTGTGCTATTTCACAAAAGCTCCGCACCTATACAAATTTCACAGATCCCGTATGCCCTACATTGTTTATCTTGTTATTAGTCCCACCCTTCAGTTCCACTCAACCCTTCCCATCTATCTTCCAACATCATCCATTTCGGATTTTTATTTGCCATATATTTTTCAACTGTGCTGTGATGCTTCACAAAAGATTTGAACCTTCCTATTCTCATAGCTTCTACAGATTGTAAATTAAAAATAAACATTTTTGCTAAAATAATTATTATATTATTGATTGATTGACTATGGCTTTTCAAATCCCCCAGTATTGCTATCTGTAGCGTTAGTTCTAGGCAAATGTTGCAATTCTTCAGCCATTCCTGGACCTGTGACCAAAAACGAGCTACATATGGACAATACCAAAATAAATGATCTAATGACTCTGCCTCCTCACAACAGAATCTGCAGAGCTGGGAAGATTGTATACCCCATATATATAACATTCTATTAGTTGCAAGAATTTTGTATAGTAATTTAAATTGAAAAATTCGAAGTTTTGAATCCGGCGTTGTTTTTCGTATCAATTCATAAACCATGTGCCATGGAATGGGTACATCGAAAATCTCTTCCCAACTATTTTGCAATTTATATGGCACAGCTGTCAGTTTTTTGGTCCTTAAATGAAATTGGTATATGTTTTTATTTATCACACTTTTCTTTAACCATTTATGTTCTTTAATACAGGGCCGACATACAAGTTCCTTACTTTTTTCCCCTTCTACTTGCCTCTTCCATTTTTGTGGTAATGCTGCAATTAATTGGTTGTAATTTTGGGTAGAGCAGACATTTCCATATGTCTGTGTTAGCTGCATGTGTGACATAACTCCACCAGTCCTATTTATGATATCATTCACAAAAATTATACCTTTTTTTTTTCTTCACATATAACTAATTGAACACACAAGCACTAATTCAACATAGTGAAGATAAAAACTAAGTAAACAGAAGGCACAGTATATGTGGATGGTGTGGTGTGTGTTTATTTTTTATTTTATTTGTTATGTTTGGACAGTTGAGTGAGTGAGTAATGAAATGGTTGCATATCCCAGAGCCAATGTATTGCTGTGAGCCGGTATGAGAGGGCTTTCAATGTTGTTCAGATGATGGATATACTTTTATAATTAATTATACGTCTTATTTATTTATTGTCCTATCATGGTGGAACAGTTTTAAAATAAATGATACATTTGATTTATTATTGTCCTATCACGGGGAACTACATTTTTAAAATAAATTATATCTAATTATTTATTTATGATCCTATTTTAATGGTACGGTCCATGACCCTATACCCTAGACACCCACCTGAATGACCCAGATACTAAGGAGAAGTCCCTAACTGTTTTATGTGCCTGCTGTAAGCGGTCTGTATGCAGCCAAAATGAGGTCAGAGACCAAGAGCAGCACTGCCCCCTCAAGATTCTGAGCCTGCTTGGCAGGGTTGGTTCTGCAAAGCCAAAGCCCCCTAAAGGGAGAGCATACTACACAAGGAAATTCTCAAAGCTGCTAATGAGAACCTTGACAACCTTGTACCTAGCCGGTGGGGATTCCGGTGGGGTGCCCCCACCCAGGCAGTGGCAGTGCTGGCAACACTAGCTGCAGTAACCCATGGGGAGGGGGTCACACTCGGACATTCAGAGACGGGGTATATTATTGTGACCCTGGTGGCACAAAATCAAAGTCGGACTGCATGGAGAAGCTTGGGAATATGGTCAATACGGGTGACCGTATTGTGGGTGTTTCAGGGAAAAGGTGTACAGCTCCATCATCTAGGATGTGACAATGGTAAATAAAATCTCTAAATTTTTGCCAATTTTTTGCGTGGTCTTTCAGGCCTTCTCGTGCAGCTGCAAGTGCATTTGTAAATCAAGACCTATCTTGAGTTGGGCTCTGTGATGGTGCAATTGTTGAGAAAGTGAGCTTATGGTTGTGTGGTTGAGCTTATGGTTGTCCTATAGATCTCCATTTTTATGGAATGGTCTGCCTACCCATGTGAGAGACGCAGACTCTGTCTCAACCTTTAAGTCTTTACTGAAGACTTATCTCTTCAGTAGGTCATATGATTGAGTGTAGTCTGGCCCAGGAGTGTGAAGGTGAACGGAAAGGCTCTGGAGCAACGAACCGCCCTTGCTGTCTCTGCCTGGCCGGTTCCCCTCTCTCCACTGGGATTCTCTGCCTCTAACCCTATTACAGGGGCTAAGTCACTGGCTTACTGGTGCTCTTTCATGCCGTCCCTGGGAGGGGTGCGTCACTTGAGTGGGTTGAGTTACTGACGTGATCTTCCTGTCTGGGTTGGCGCCCTCCCCCCCCTTGGTTTGTGCTGTGGTGGAGATCTTTGTGGGCTATACTCGGCCTTGTCTCAGGATTGTAAGTTGGTGGTTGAAGATATCCCTCTAGTGGTGCGGGGGCTGTGCTCTGGCAAAGTGGGTGGGGTTATATCCTTCCTGTTTGGCCCTGTCCGGGGGTATCATCGGATGGGGCCACAGTGTCTCCTGACCCCTCCTGTCTCTGCCTCCAGTATTTATGCTGCAGTAGTTTATGTGTCGGGGGGCTAGGGTCAGTTGGTTATATCTGGAGTACTTCTCCTGTCTTATCCGGTGTCCTGTGTGAATTTAAGTATGCTCTCTCTAATTCTCTCCTTCTCTGTTTCTTTCCCTCTCTCTCTCGGAGGACCTGAGCCCTAGGACCATGCGTCAGGACTACCGGGCATGATGACTCCTTGCTGTCCCCAGTCCACCTGGCCTTGCTGCTGTTCCAGTTTCAACTGTTCTGCCTGTGGCTATGGAACCCTGACCTGTCCACCGGACGTGCTACCTGTCCCAGACCTGCTGTTTTCAACTCTCTAGAGACCGCAGGAGCGGTAGAGATACTCTTAATGATAGGCTATGAAAAGCCAACTGACATTTACTCCTGATTATTATTTGACCATGCTGGTCATTTATGAACATTTGAACATCTTGGCCATGTTCTGTTATAATCTCCACCCGGTACAGCCAGAAGAGGACTGGCCACCCCTCATAGCCTGGTTCCTCTCTAGGTTTCTTCCTAGGTTTTGGCCTTTCTAGGGAGTTTTTCCTAGCCACCGTGCTTCTACACCTGCATTGCTTGCTGTTTGGGGTTTTAGGCTGGGTTTCTGTACAGCACTTCGAGATATTAGCTGATGTATGAAGGGCTATATAAAATAAACTTGATTTGATTTGATTTGTGGGGGTAAGGGTTGAGTGTGTGTGGGTGTATGTGTGTATCCCACAACTGTTGTGAAGGAGTAAAAGATGTTAGGGACAATAGAGGATGATCCACAGCTATATATAATACAAATCGAGGTGAGGGCGATGGAAATGCATTTGGCAGTTGATTACTTCAATTCGGTAAATGGCACTGTGTGCTCTTTTCAAAGGATGGATCCCAGTCGGTTCAGGGCTATGGGATACAGGGGGTCGAGGGTGGTCTGCCGGGCATTGGGATGACAACCCAACTCGGGATGAGGAGGGCTTTTAGCGGGTTTAATAGTAGGGACCAATTGGAGGTTTACTTAGTAGAAATGCAAATATCATGGTACAGCTATATAGACACTCAATCATCATGTTACTTTTTAATGGTATGTTTACAAACATATATTTTGATAAAAATAATTGAAAGTTGTGTCTCATTATGGTAAGTGGTGAAATAAGTATAGCCAGTTACAATTGTAATGGCCTAGCAGATAATAAGAAAAGACGATCAGTATTTACCTGGCTAAAAGAGAAGGAATATAATATCTGTTGTTTACAGGAAACTCATTCAACAGTTTTAGAGGAAGTTTTGTGGAAAAAGAACTGGGGGGCGAAATATATTTCTCCCATGGGCAAAGAAATTCAAAAGGGGTGATGGTTTTAATTAACAATAATTTTGATCCAAATGTGCAAATTGTCCAAACAGATCCTCAAGGTAGATGGATTATTTTAAATATGTTATTGGACAATAAACAGATATGGCTTATTAACCTATACGGTCCAAAAAATGATGATCCAAGCTTCTTTGAAAATATATATAAGAATTTATCAACTCTACAAGCAACACTAGACTCTATTATTATGGTGGGAGATTTTAATACGGTCTTAAATACCTCTATGGTCCGGAAAGGAAATCACACTACAAACTATCACCCTCAGGCACTTAAGGAAATCATGAATGTCATGGATATATTGGAATTAGTGGATATATGGAGACTTAAATAATCAAGCTAGTCGTCTTGACTACTTTCTTATGCCATTCTCTCTGGCACCAAAAGTTTTAAAAGTGTTTATAGGGGACAGAATGCAGTCGGATCATAACATAATTGGCATATATATTACTCTTACAGAATTTCCACGTGGGCGAGGATATTGGAAATTTAATCAAAGCCTACTAGATGATAAATTGTTTAGAACTAGGACAGAAGAATTTATAACTGACTTTTTCAGACATAACATAGGTACAGCAGATCCCCGTATTGTATGGGACACTTAAGTGTGCCTTTATAGGCCATGCAATTCAGTACTCATCTATAAAACAAAAGCAATTTAGATCAAAAGAGTCCATATTAACAAAGGAAATTGAAGGACTAACAGTACAGTTAGATAGCAATAAAAACGTTAGAGGAAAAACACGTTTGTTTTTCCTAAAACGTTAAGTTAGAGGAAAAACAAAAAGAAATGGAGGAACTTATTCAAGAAAGATCTAGTGTAATATATTATAAAAAATAAAGCGAACTGGATGGAATATGGGGAAAAATGCACCAAATTCTTTTTCAATCTTCAATATAGAAATGCTACCAAATTTGTTTTATTAAAACTTGTTACAAATGATGGAGTCACGCATGATTCACCAAATGATATTTTGAAAGAGGAAGTACTTTCAGAATATGTTTTCGTTTCAGGCTCCTCCATCTCCACTAACTGAAACTAATTGTATGGATTTTTTTCCTAATAATAATGTAAAATTAACATCTGTACAGAAAGACTCATGTGAAGTCCAAATTACAGAGGAGGAACTGCTTGATGCAATTGGGGCCTTTAAACTTGATAGGGGGCGCAATTGAAACATATGGCAAAATATGCGTACCCATTTTAAACTGCCTATTTCTCATCCCCCGAAACTAGAATATGCATATAATAGTCAGATTAGGATAGAAAACACTCTGAAGTTTCCAAAACTGTAAGAATTTTGTCTGTGAGTTAAACAGAACTTTTATTGCAGGTGAAAACCTGAGAAAATTTCAAGCAGGAAGTGGCACTAATTTTGAGAGCTCTGTGTTCGAAAGCCTTCCTATTGCATATGTGAAGTCTCATCAATAAGACCTCTTTTTCTATGTCTTCCCTAAGGTGTCAACAGCTTTTAGACGTAGTTTCAGGCCTTTATTTTGAAGGATGAGCTTGTAAGAGCAAATTGAGCAAGTGGACAGGTGGGGGCTCTCCGGGTGAATCATGCGTAAATCTGAAAAGCTAGCCATTGTTTCTCTCGCCTTAGTGAGAAGCCAACTGTGCCGGTTGATTTATTATCGAATAGATTTGTGAAAAACAATGAAGTTGGATCAGAAACAACGGTTGGCATGTTTATGTGGACATTATGGATATCATTTGGAATTTTTTTCGCCGTTGTCGCGAACGCTTTTTCCTGTGAATTCCTGGGTCATGACGCAACAAACAAACGGAGTTATTTGGATGTGAAACATATCTTTATGGAACAAAAGGAACATTTGCTGTCTAACTGGGAGTCTCGTGAGTGAAACCAACCGAAAATCAACTAAGGTAAACGATCCATTTGATTGCTTTGCTGGATGTTGTTACCGAGTTACCTGACGCTAGCTGTTCTTATTGTTTTGTCGAGCGATCGATACATTTACACAAATGCATGTATTGCTTTCGCTGTAAAGCATAATTTCAAAATCGGAGACGACAGATGGATTAAGGAAAGGCTAAGCTGTGTTTTGCAATACTCCACTTGTGATTTCATGAAATTATATTTTATGATTACCCTCTGGCGCTAGGCTAGGCTATGCTAGTCAGGGTTTTTAATGACAGAAAACCCGGATCCGGGATGGGTAGCAATGAAAGGGTAAAGGATGGGAAAACTCCAGGGCTGGATGGCATACCAGTGGAAGTATACAAAAGTTTTTTTGATATACTCAAAGGACCATTATTAGCTTGTTTTAACCACTCCTATATAAATGGTAGATTATCAGACACGCAACAAGAAGGTCTGATATCATTATTACTGAAACAGGACCCAAGTGGTATATATAAAGATCCAGTCCATTTAAAACATTGGAGACCTCTTACACTTCAGAAGGGTGTTGCAAAAATCCTAGCAAAATGCTTGGCGCATAGAATTACAAAAGTATTGTCAGATATTATTCATCCTAATCAGACAGGTTTTTTACATGGACGATACATTGGAGATAATATAAGACAAGTACTGGAAACAATAGAATACTATGAAATATCGGGGACACCAGGCCTGGTTTTCATAGCTGATTTTGAAAAGGCTTTTGATAAAGTACAACTGGAGTTTATATATAAATGCCTGGAATATTTCAATTTTGGAGAATCTCTTATAAAATGGGTTAAGGTTATGTATAGTAACCCTAGGTGTAAAATAGTAAATAATGGCTACATCTCAGAAAGTTTTAAACTATCTAGAGGAGTAAAACAAGGTTGTACACTATCGACATATCTATTTATTATTGCCATCGAAATGTTAGCTGTTAAGATTAGATCAAACAATAATATTAAGGGATTATAAATCCGTGGCTTAAAAACGAAGGTGTCATTGTACGCTGATGATTCATGTTTTCTTTTAAAACCACAATTAGAGTCTCTCCACGGCCTCATAGAGGATCAAGATACTTTTGCTATCCTCTCTGGATTAAAACCAAATTATGATAAATGTACCATATTACGTATTGGATCACTAAAAAATTCACATTTTACATTACCATGTAGTTGACCAATTAAATGGTCTGACGGAGATATGGACATACTCGGTATACAAATCCCAAAAGAAAGAAATGATCTCACTGCAATACATTTTTATAGAAAGTTAGCAAAAATAGATAAGATCTTGCTACCATTGAAAGGAAAATACCTGTCTATTTGTGGAAAAATCACCCTGATTAACTCTTTAGTCTCTTTTGCCTACTCCTAGTGACCTGCTTTTTAAATTATATGAACAAAAAATATTCAATTTTATTTGGAACGGCAAGCCAGATAAAATTAAAAGGGCCTATTTATATAACGAATATGAATTCGGAGGGCAGAAATTATTAAATATTAAAGCATTAGACCTCTCACTAAAGGCATCAGTCATACAAAAGTTATACTTAAATCCAAACTGGTTCTCTAGTAAATTGGTACGAATGTCTCATCCTATGTTCAAGAAGGGCCTTTTCCCTTTATTCAGATTACAACTGCTCACTTTCGGTTGTTTGAAAAGGAAATAATCTCCAAATATCTTTATTTTTTAAACAAGCCTTAGAAAGTTGGTTGCAATTTCAGTTTAATCCACCTGAAAGGACGGAACAAATAGTAAAACAAATATTGTGGTTAAATTCAAATATACTAATTGATTTAAAAAAACTGTATTTATTGAAGTTTTTTTTTTTTTAAGTATAATTTTTGTGAATGATATCATAAATAGGACTGGTGGAGTTATGTCACACATGCAGCTAACACAGACATATGGAAATGTCTGCTCTACCCAAAATTACAACCAATTAATTGCAGCATTACCACAAAAATGGAAGAGGCAAGTAGAAGGGGAAAAAAGTAAGGAACTTGTATGTCGGCCCTGTATTAAAGAACATAAATGGTTAAAGAAGTGTGATAAATAAAAACATACCAATTTAATTTAAGGACCAAAAAACTGACAGCTGTGCCATATAAATTGCAAAATAGTTGGGAAGAGATTTAATGTACCCATTCCATGGCACATGGTTTATGAATTGATACGCAAAACAACGCCGGATTCAAAACTTTGAATTTTTCTATTTAAATTACTATACAAAATTCTTGCAACTAATAGAATGTTATATATATGGGGGATACAATCTTCCCAGCTCTGCAGATTCTGCTGTGAGGAGGCAGAGTCATTAGATCATGTATTTTGGTATTGTCCATATGTAGCTCGTTTTTGGTCACAGGTCCAGGAATGGCTGAAGAATTGCAACATTTGCCTAGAACTAACGCTGCAGATAGCAATACTGGGTGATTTGAAAAGCCATAGTCAATCAATCAATAATATAATAATTATTTTAGCAAAAAAAAATATTTTTAATTTACAATCTGTAGAAGCTATGCGAATAGGAAGGTTCAATTCTTTTGTGAAGCATCACAGCACAGTTGAAAAATATATGGCAAATAGAAATCCGAAATGGATGATGTTGAGAGATAGATGGGAGGGGTTGAATGGAGCTGAAGGGTGGGACTAATAACAAGATAAACAATGGAAAAACATACGGGATCTGTCAAATGTATATCGGTTCGGAACTTTTGTGAAATAGCACAGTTACAAATAGATATCAAACTGGATGGACATCTGTAACGACGGCAGCTCAGGGCAGACGGGAGACTCCGGCTGCTCCGGACAGGAGGGCGTCGCCGGAGGCTCCGGACTCGAGGGCGTCGCCGGAGGCTCCGGACTAGAGGGCGTTGCCGGAGGCTCCGGACTAGAGGGCGTTGCCAGAGGCTCCGGACTAGAGGGCGTCGCTGGAGGCTCCGGACTAGATTCCTTCGTTGGAGACCTCATGCCATGGATCCTCACCGGAGGCTTCGTGCCATGGATCATCACTGGAGGCTTCGTGCCATGGATCATCACTGGAGGCTTCGTGCCATGGATTATCACTGGAGGCTTCTTGCCATGGATTATCACTGGAGGCTTCGTGCCATGGATCATCACTGGAGACTTCTTGCCATGGATCACCACTGGAGGCTTCGTGCCATGGATTAGCACTGGAGGCTTCTTGCCATGGATTATCACTGGATTGGAGAGACACACAGAAGGCCTGGCTCTGGGAGAAGGCACAGGACTCACCAGGCTGGGGAGACATGCAGGAGGGTTAGTGCTTAGCACAGACACAGAACTCACCAGGCTGGGGAGACATGCAGGAGGCCTTGTCCTTGGCCGAGGCACCGGATGCACTGGACTGTGGAGGCGCACTGGCGGTCTCGAGCGCAGAGATAGCACCACTCGTCCTGGCTGGATCCCCCCTGTAGCCCGGCAAGTGTGGGGAGGTGGAACAGGCCGCACTGGGCTGTGCTGGCGAACTGGAGACACCGTGCGTAGGGCTGGTGCAGTATACCCCGGGCCGAGGAGACGCACTGGAGACCAGATGCGCTGAGCCGGCATCATCCCTCCTGGCTCGATGCCCACTCTAGCCCGGCCGATTCGAGGAGCTGTGATGTAGCGCACCGGGCTATGCGTGCGCACTGGGGACACCTTGCGCTTCTCCGCATAACACGGTGCCTGCCCAGTCACTCTCTCGCCACGGTAAGCACGGGGAGTTGGCTCAGGTCTCCTACCTGAGTCCGCCAATCCACCCGTGTGCCCCCCCAAAAAAACTCTGGGGCTGCCTCTCGTGCCCGTTACCTCGCGCCAATTCCTCGTAGTGGGGCAGCTCCGCTCTAGCTGCCTCCAGCTCCTCTTTCGGACGGCGATACTCCCCCGGCTGTGCCCAGGGTCCTTTGTCGTCCAAAATTTCCTCCCAAGTCCAGGAGTCCAGAACCCTCTGCTCCTGGTTACCACGCTGCTTGGTCCTTTTTTGGTGGGTGATTCTGTAACAATTGTCGTCTGGAGAAGGAGAGGAGGACCAAGGTGCAGCGTGGTAAGTGGTCATATTTTTTTATAAAATACGAAAACACTTGACAAACAACAAAAACGACAAACGAACAGTCCTGAAAGGTGCAACAAAACACTAAACAGGAAACAATCACCCACAACACACAATGGAAAACAGGCTACCTAAATATGGCTCCCAATCAGAGACAACAATAAACAGCTGCCTCTGATTGGGAACCACACCAGGCCAAACACATAGAAAAACAACAACCTAGAAAAAAGAACATAGACTGCCCACCCTAACTCACGCCCTGACCAAACTAAAATAGAGACACAAAAACGGAACTAAGGTCAGGACGTGACAACATCAGAAATAGAGGAAGGACTAAGAACAAACAAGAGAGAACTATTGTAAAGTAGACTGTGTCTGTAAAATGTGTATAAGATGTATAAATTGAAGGTAAAAGCAGAAGTGTTTATCAGTTTACTCCAATTGGGGGATCGGTGGTAGGGTTTGCGGGGAATAATAATAAAGGTATATTCTTTAAAAAAGTATGTATGTCTATATAGGTATGTGTATGTATATATGTGTATATGTATGCATGCGTGTATGGATATATATATTTACCCCAAAAATATGGGGGATTGGAAATGATGCAGACAATTACATTGATGGAAGCGACATTCTTTCCGCAATATTAAGCTGATCCACCCCTTACTAAAATAAAAATATTTTAAAAAACACAACGTGCCATTGGAATACAGGAGTGATGGTTGCTGATAATGGGCCTCTGTACGCCTATGTAGATATTCCATTAAAAATCTGCCATTTCCAGCTACAATAGTCATTTACAACATTAACAATGTCTACACTATATTTCTGATCAATTTGATGTTATTTTAATGGACAAAAAAAATTGCTTTTCTTTCAAAAACAAGGACTTTTGAACAGTAGTGTACACTGTCAACTGTGGGACGTTATATAGACAGGTGTGTGCCTTTACAAATCATATCCAATCAATTGAATTTACCACATGTGGACTCCAATCAAGTTGTAGAAACATCTCAAGGATGATCAATGGAAACAGGATGCACCTGAGCTCAATTTCGAGTCTCATAGCAAAGAGTCTGAATACTTATATTTAATACATTTGCAAAAATGTTCTAAAAACCTGTTTTTGCTTTGTCATGATGGGGTATTGTGTGTAGATTGCTGAATCTTTTTTTTCATTTTATCCATTTTAGAATGAGGCTGTAACGTAACAAATGTGGAAAAGTGGTCTGAATACTTCCCGAAAGCACTGTATATACACACAGACGCATACACGTATAATCACGCACGCACACACAGCCAGTCCTGACAGGCTAGCTTAGTGTATCCACTGAAAGATTACACACAGGCATTTAGAGGTCAGATAAACAAGATTTTGCTCAGCCCGATATAAAACAAATGTTAGGCATTTTGAATGAGTGTTTTTCCTTGCCCTCCCCCATTCTGTCTCTTGTTATACTGTGTTGACAAAGCCTGGACACCCTGCTGACTGAGGCCTTGGGTCTACTATAAACCAGACTTGGCAGGGTTATGTAGCTAAAGAAGACAGGAACTATCCAGAATTTGGACATGCATAAGAACAAAAGCTCCAATCTCAGCAAATGTTGAGCAGCTGTGTCCCTCATTCCACACTGCCCGGGACCGGGAGTTGCTAGCTAGCTCTGTGCTGCATGGATGTACCGTTGTGGGCAAAGACACAGTGTCTGTCTCCCTACCTGCCTGCCTGCCTTCCTGCCTGCCTGCCTGCTTGCTGGTCTCCTAAGCCTGCAAACCTTTTTTCACTCCCATACTGTAATTCAATTGAAGCGGGCCTATCCGTAGCTATGCATCCACCCACCCACACCCAACTCCACCCAACCCCACACATCTCACCTCCTCACCTCTACCCAACCCTCCACAGCCCACCTCCTCACAGATACAACACCGACAACACTCCACTCAAACAACATCTATAATCACATATCCTTCCCAGCCTCAAAAACAGTTGCTGTGACAACAACAGATTATAGCATATGCATGGATGTATCGCCCCTTCAACACAAAAAATGTATGCATATGTAAAATATACATTGCACACACTACATAAAATCCCTATGCATTATGAATGGAGTTATTGGTGGTTGGTAAATGAACCACTTCGATCAGCCTGGTTATGGGAGTGGCTGTTTCCCTGCAGTATAACTAAAGCCCAGAGGTAAAGACTATAAAAGCAGTATTACCTGTTACCGTGATGGTTTCATGCGGCTATAACTTAATTAACAGCAATACACTGCGCAGGCTTTATAAGCTATCCCCAAATAGCCAGGAGAGATCAGTGAGGCCTTCTCTCCAGGGTTATTCTCTAGTCAATGAGGCTCAGCTCGCGTATGGAAGGCAGTGGTACAGTGGCGCTACAGGACTTATTACAATGAGAAACAGACAGTGTTAGAAAGAGTGGCAAGTATGTTTACCGGCATAGAAGACATGGATAATGTTGAGACAATGTTATTCTGACACTGAAAGACCCTTCACTGGTGAATTTGAGGAAAATGTAAACCAACATCACTAGTCTGGTTCATTACATGGTACTGCATACGAGATGAATAAAAATACAGCATTGTATGTAATGCATATAAATAGGCTGTGAGCTATCAGGCCAGTAGCAGTGACAGTGGGCCAGGCCAAACTCATGGTATTTTTCACAGTAGGCTAATACATACAAATCAATACAAATACAGAATGCCTATGGGTAATGCTTATGAATGGGCCATAGTTATCAAGGCCGCTGACAGTGTGACAGGACATCAGGACATAAACACAGGACAGAGGGTGTGAATTTGACAGTGACAGTAGAGGCAGAAATCTCTAGACTTGTAATTACCAGACTGATCACTACTACGTGTGCAGCATTAAATATAAGCTTGCGGCATCAGTCGGCTCGCGAGGCTAATAAATCTCCCCGGCATCCAGACATTAAGTCTGTAACCTTCCCATTGTGTTCCATCCAACACTATGTAATTTACCATGTTCCTCACTGACTGTATAGTGTTTAGATGCCAGCGTGTGTCAGTCAGGGTGTGTGTGTCTGAGATAAGCATCTGTGTTTGTTTACATGCATCATGTGTGTTTGTTTGCACAAGCCTGTATGTGTGTGGAGAAGCTCCTTCAAACACCTCTCCTGGCAGCCTCCTACTCTATAGAGAGAGGAACAAGCCGTCTCTTGTGTGGAGATCCCATTTGGGGGGGGAAAAATACATTTCAAATGTATTTCTAGATTCATTTTTAAGGATGCATGTGAAATATTGAAAAATTGGCCAAATAATGTATTTTAAAAATGTATTTAATACATTCCAACATGTATACAGTGCCCTCCGTAATTATTGGGACAGTGATATAGGCTCTGTATTCCAGCATTTTGGATTTGAAATGGTACAATGACTTTAAGGTTCACGTGCAGACTTTCAGCATTCATTTGAGGGTATTTTCATCCATATCGGGTGAACCATTTAGAAATTAAAGCATTTTTTGTACATAGTCCCCCATTTTAGTAGACCAAAAGTATTGTGACAAATTCACTGATATGTTTACTAAAGTAATCAAAAGTTTAGTATTTGGATCCATATTCATATCACAGAATGATTACATCAAGTTTGTGACTCTACAAACTTGTTGGATGCATTTGCTGTTTGGTATGGTCGTGTTTAGATTATTTTATGCACAATAGAAATGAATGGTAAATAATGTATTGTGTCATTTTGGAGTCACTTTTATTGTAAATAAGATTACAATATGTTTCTAAACAGTTCTACATTAATGTGAACGCTACCATTAGTAATGGGCAGTCCTGAATGGATTGCGAATAATGAGTGAGAAAGTTAGACGCACAAATATCATACCGTAAAAATATATTTTCACATGTATTTATCGATATATTTTGTAAATATACACTACCGTTCAAAAGTTTGGGGTCACTTAGAAAAGTCCTTATTTTTGAAAGCACACTTTTTGTCCATTAAAATAACATCAAATTGATCAGAAATACAGGGTACACATTGTTAATGTTGTAAATGACTATTGTAGCTGGAAACGGCTGATTCTTTATGGAATATCTACATAGGCTTACAGAGGCCCATTATCAGCAACCATCACTCCTGTGTTCCAATGGCACGTTGTTAATCCAAAGTTTATCATTTTAAAAGGTTAATTGATCATTAGAAAACCCTTTTGCAATTATGTTAGCAATGATGTTGTCCTGATTAAAGAAGCAATAAAACTGGCCTTCTTTAGACTAGTTGAGTATCTGGAGCATCAGCATTTGTGGGTTTGATTACAGGTTCAAAATGGCCAGAAACAAAGGACTTTCTTCTGAAACTCGTCAGTCTATTCTTGTTCACAGAAATGAATGCTATTCCATGTGAGAAATTGCCAAAAAACTGAAGATCTCGTACAACGCTGTGTACTACTTACTCCCTTCACAGAAAGCGCAAACTGGCTCTAACCAGAATAGAAAGAGTGGGAGGCCCCGGTGCACAACTGAGCAAGAGGACAAGTACATTAGTGTCTCTAGTTTGAGAAACAGACGCCTCACAAGTCCTCAACTGGCAGCTTCATTAAATAGTACCCGCAAAACACCAGTCTCAATGTCAACAGTGAAGAGGTGACTCCGGGATGCTGGCCTTCTAGGCAGAGTTCCTCTGTCAAGTGTCTGTGTTATTTTGCCCATCTTAATCTTTTCTTTTTATTGGCCAGTCTGAGAAATGGCTTTTTCTTTGCAACTCTGCCTAGAAGGCCAACATCCCGGAGTCGCCTCTTCATTGCTGATGTTGAGACTGGTGTAAGCCTTTGTAGATATTCCATTAAAAATCAGCCATTTCCAGCTACAATAGTAATTTACAACAATAACAATGTCTACACTGTATTTCTGATCAATTTGATCAAAAATGTGCTTTTCTTTCAAAAACAAGAACAATTCTAAGTGACCCCAAACTTTTTAAAGGTAGTGTATTTTTTAAATGTATTTGGTAATGTTACTTTTGATTGTATTTGTAAGAAATATGTGTTTACATTCAAATGTATGGCAAATATTTTAAAAATTACCAATCATACCGTAATGAAATCTATATTATTTGATTTTACTTTTCAAGGCAGAAACATTTACATACATTCAGGCAGTCATACAACAAGGCATTAACTAACAGTAATTGATGTGGGAGCAGTTACTTTCGATCAGTCAGACATAGACCTACAGTACCAGCCAAAGGTTTGGACACACCTACTCATCCTAGGGTTTTTCTTTATTTTGACTATTTTCTACATTGTAGAATAATAGCGAAGACATCAAAACTATGAAATAACACATATGGAATAATTTGTGTAACACCAAAAAAGTGTAAAGTAGGCACCCTTTGCCTTGACAGTTTTGCACACTCTTGGCATTCTCTCAACCAGCTTCACCTGGAATGTTTTTCCAACAGGTCATCTGATGCAGCACTCCATCACTCTACTTCTTGGTCAAATAGCCCTTACACAGCCTGGAGGTGTGTTGGCTATTTGTCCTGTTGAAAAACAAATGATAGTCCCACTAAGCACAAACCAGATGGGATGGAGTATTGCTGCAGAATGCTGCTGTAGCCATGCTGGTTAAGTGTGCCTTGAATTCTAAATAAATCACAGACAGTGTCACCAGCAAAGCACCCCCAAACCATCACACCTCTTCCTCCATGCTTCACGGTGGGAACGACACATGCAGAGATCATTCTGTTCACCTACTCTGCGTCTCGAAAAGACACGGCTGTTAGGACCAAAAATCTCAAATTTGGACTCATCAGACCAAAGGACAGATTTCCACTGGTCTAATGTCCATTGCTCGTGTTTCTTGGCCCAAGCAAGACTCTTCTTATTATTGGTGTCCTTTAGTAGTGGTTTCTTTGCAGCAATTCAACCATGATGGCCTGATTCACGCAGTCTCATCTGAACAGTTAATGTTGAGATGTGTCTGTTACTTGAACTCTGTGAAGCATTTATTTGGGCTGCAATCTGAGGTGCAGTTAACTCTAATGAATGTATCCTCTGCAGCAGAGGTAACTCTGGGTCTTCCTTTCCTGTGGCGGTCCTCATGAGAGCCAGTTTCATCACAGCACTTGATGGTTTTTGTGACTGCACTTGAAAAAATGTCCAGATTGACTGACCTTCATGTCTTAAAGTAATGGACTGTCGTTTCTCTTTGCTTATTTGAGCTGTTCTTGCCATAATATGGACTTGGTCTTTTACCAAATAGGGCTATCTTCTGTATACACCCTACCTTGTCACAACACAACTGATTGGCTCAAACGCATTAAGAAGAAAATCAATTCCACAAATTAACTTCTAACAAGGCACACCTGTTAATTTAAATGCAATCCAGGTGACTACCTGATGAAGCTTGTGGAGAGAATACCAAGAGTGTGCAAAGATGTCATCAAGGCAAAGGGTGGCTACTTTGAAGAATCTAAAATCTAAAATATATTTTGATTTGTTTAACACTTTTTTTGGTTACTACATGATTCCATATGTGTTATTTCATAGTTTTGATGTCTTCACTATTATTCTACAATGTAGAAAATAGTACAATTAACGATGAATGAGCAGGTGTGTTCAAACTTTGGACTGGTGCTGTACATGGAAACATTAAGCAATCTGGGAATAAAGAAATAAAGGGCAGGAAGCTATGAGTTTCAGATGGTTTTCTTAAAAATTGCATTGTTGGTTAAGGGCTTGTAAGTAAGCATTTCACGGTAAGGTCTACTACACCTGTTGTATTCAGCGCATGTGACAAATACAATTTGATTTCTAAAGGGGGGAAGATTCTATGGAAAGGGCTTTTATAATACAGGGTAAAAAAAAAAAAAAGCAAAGACAACACAATACTACATATGCAATATTAACTGGGGCTAAGAAAAGGGGTGGTATTAGGTAGGTGGGCGAAATGGTGACAGCCTTAACAATGGACAATGGCGTGTAAAAGCGCAACCTTTAGTAACAGTGTACAACATAACAATTAAACTGGCATGACACTCGCATGTGTTTAACCCAAAGAGAGCGTATACAAGGCCTCCTACAAGCCACGCCTGCAGATCCTCTAATAGGCTTACACAGCTACAACATATTTTGTCAACATTTATTTTTATTGTACTTGACACATACCAAAAGCACTACAATGCATTCAAATGCATTTAAATGACTACACAAATTACTCCAAACATGATACATTATTAGTCATGTAGTGGATCCATGTCTTTCACATCTTGGGCACTAGATTTTTTCATAATTTAATTAAACTGAAGACAGGCACTTCCTAAAGTCCTTTTTTATGTAACCTCTTGAGATGGCAACTGTTTTATGAAGTTGAACAAAACTTAGTTTTTTTACTCACCATAACAATTTAAATAATCTCCACTAACCATGTTTCCATCCACAGTTTTCATGAGAGTAAAGTCATACCATTATATATGTTTTACTGTCACGATAGCTGTGATAGAAACGGGAAGTTTTGGTACAATTTTATAAATGACGACATAATTTGTTCGTTCGACATGGTGGGATCTTTTTTGTCTGTAAAATGTATTATTCGAGAAACGGCTTTATGCGCAAATATTGATATAATAACCATCATATCGAAATAAACTCACGCGATTATATGTTGTGTGGTCCTTCCACTACGATTTGAGAAACCATGCAGTTTATTAGGCTACAGACGACATAAATTATGATCAACTTCACAGGGTGGTGAAAGTGCACGATGATCTTGATGCTCCTTTCCAATAAATATCGATGGTCTTATTCTTGTGACATGATGATCGATGTTTGACAAATAAAATATTCTCACTCTTATCCATAATAATCTCATCATATAGACTAGCATACCCACACTGTATCTGGAAACTGTTGGCCAGAGCGCACGTACCAAGACCAGAGTAGGCACATTTGCTATTTAATACAAACGTTTTTGTGACAAAACTATCGGTAGAGCTGAAATTGCGATGGAACATTTTTTTTTTTTATTCTGTACATGAAAGCGTAAGTGAAAAACTACATTTTGTGTGCACTACTTCATCAAGCACTGCTTACAGGTCAGTTTGGTGGAGACACCACTGGTGGGAAAATGGGACTATTTTGTTTATGCAGATTTTGGAATATTCGCATCAAATTTAATCGCCAATTGGATGGAAACCTAGCTACTGGTCAATACGTAAAGACTAATTTAAGAATCCTCTGAAGGGGCAAACTATGTCATATGCCGAATTAGGAAATACCTTGGCCACCCTGTAGACCAGATGTCATAGCCATGCATTTCTGGAATTGTCATGCATTACATGCATTTGAGCAAAGATGCAAATGTATGTACATGCATCTCTGGAATACATGTAATATCTCTGGAATACATTTAAGGCATTTTAAGTGAAATATATTGAAATGTATTTCTTTTTTGTATTGGACTATGTGGACATGTGGATGAGTGTAACCTGCTCTGAGGTGCCCACCTCCAGGTACCATGTCATGCTGTTATTTTTTATTTATTTAACCTTTATTTAACCTTTATTTAACTAGGCAAGTCAGTTAAGAACAAATTCTTATTTACAATGACGGCCTACTCCGGCCAAACCCCGACAACGCTGGGCCAATTGTGCGCCGTCCTATGGGACTCCCAATCACGGCCGGATGTGATACAGCCTGAATTCGAACCAGGTACTATAGTGACGCCTCTTGCACTGAGATGCAGTGCCTTAGACCGCTACACCACTCAAGAGCCATGTAATGGACTGATTAGCTAACATGCATCCCTGATTTACAAGTGATGAAATTATACTTTAGGACGGCAGCAGGGACATGGTTAGCATACCAACACTAAATTAAACATGACTAGCTGATTCAATCACAGAAACAGTAATTATAATTCATTCAGGCATCTTGATCCCGCTAAGGAAGACAGGTGGAGAGAGGTTGGAACTGCCTAGAATACACGCAGCAGGAACAGTTAGATTTTCTAGGGCAGATGTATGTTTTGTCCGTAGTCTCTGCCAATATCTAATCAAAGTACTAAAAGCAATACTCTTAGATCAATGTATGCAAATGGTATTCAGAGTTATGGTTTGATATTATATATATATATATTTAAAAAACTCCATACATTTATAAATAATGTACATTATAGAGTCCATCATCATCTTTCATATCAACACAGTGTATTACAATCAGCCTAGAACTTAGTCTTCTGTCTTAGACAGACAGGGGATCTCCGGCAAGTGATTCACATCCTGCTCCAAATCAGTACCTGACAGGCAGGCAGCAGAATCAAGCCCTAGCAGGTATCACCTTAGCCCTTGATCATGACAGTTCCAGTACATTACACATAAGAGTCATTGGACGAAGATGTCTTCTGTGCTTGGTCTGAACATTAACACGCATCACTTGCGGAACAGTTTTGGAAGCATAAGGATCTTATCTTTCATATCAGAGAGAAATCATTTTCAAATTGTCTAACGACACAAATATATTGTCACTGAAAAATACTCTCGGCTGCAACTGTGTTCAAACCGCCTTGATATGAGTCCCCTTTGTTCTTTTTCAAACAGTCTCTCTTTCTGTGCTTCTCTCTCTCTCTCTCTCTCTCAGGGCTGCGAGAGAAACATGAGTTGGTGCGACAGGTTTTGTTATCTGTTGCATAAAAGTACAGTAATGAAAGCAGTCGGCAGCCACAGGGGGGACTGCTCTGGACACTTGTCTCTACACAGAGAACCACCTCTCTGGATGAAAACATCACACACCCAACTTTATGTCTACAATATAAAAACATGCATAAAATCTCATACGCCATCAGCTATCAAAAGGTCAGTTCACATTTACAAAGCAGGATGTGTAAAACAGAGTTCACAATCCATAATAAAAGATGTAGGCTACTGCCAGCCGGCATTGGATATTTTTTGTAAATTGAGAGCAGGAATAGCTGTGTTTCCCTAATTCTGCTAAGTGCCTACCTGAGATACCGCAGTAGCTCGATGGTCTCCGCCGGTTCAGTCGAGCTGTGGTTCATCTTTTGTCAGCCTGGGAGGATTCAGTACAGACGCAGAAGAAGGGTAGAATGAGCTGCACTGCTTTACAGAATACACTCTTGTTCTCTGTCTGCTATTTCCCACTCAGAACGCTCTCTCTCATGTTTGTATCAGCAGCCCTTCTCTGAGAGAGACAGCCAATTAAGACGCAGAGAGATATGGACGTAGCCAGCTGATTGGCCCAGCCTGTGGTGAGTCGTAGAAGCTCAGACAGAAAGTACTGCCCCCCTCAGTGGCAAAACCAACAAACCCTCTGTGGAGAAACTGTGGAGAGTGGGGAATGCCTCAAAGCTCTCCAGATTACAATCACACAGACACAATAACAATGCTTGTCATCTTATAGAGGGGGAGGCTGGAAATGCATACAAATGTATATAGACAAATTTGAATTTGACATCTTTGGTGACATTGAGCATAATACAACATTCACAAAATCCCATAAATACCAGATGAATGTATTGCATTTAATATATTGATGGTTTAATCTGTGCCTGAAACTTGAAGTAGATGGGATCATGGTTATATGTGTTTGAAGCATGAAAGTGAATAAAACATGTTTACGGTAAATCCCCAACTGCACACACACACAAATGATGCATGCAAGTCTATGACGCAAACACACACACACACAACCTCCATAAGCAGAAGTGTATACAGTACAGTAAAAACAACCATTGCCAATAGCTACCAAGCCAAGGGCTGTGGCTCCTA
Source organism: Salvelinus namaycush (assembly GCF_016432855.1). Taxonomy (NCBI): domain Eukaryota; kingdom Metazoa; phylum Chordata; class Actinopteri; order Salmoniformes; family Salmonidae; genus Salvelinus; species Salvelinus namaycush. The sequence goes on along the minus strand of NC_052315.1, from coordinate 19,158,062 downwards.
ACTTGGTCGAGATATCAAACAATAGCTCATTGTTCAGGAAAGGTCAATGCTGCTCACGACATTCTAGCCTGTTCTACATTCCAGCAGGCCTGCTCTATGAAGTTCTATCTAACAGTCAGCCAACAGCCTGCTCATTTTATGAACAATTTAAAGTCCAGTTGTTTTTGGTCAGTTTGTATAGTGTGGTGAGTGACAGGACAATGGGAAGACACTCATCTGGAGTGGACACCAATTTTGGGGGAAATTTAGATTAGACTCCTTCCTTTTTCCCCTTCTATTGAGTAAGTCCTTGTAAAAAAGGGACCCCCAAACAGCTGTACCTGTGTATTAAGAGAGACAGACACATGCATGAGGCCAAGGAGATTCTTGGTGCGGTCTGCCACCCTGAGGTCATATTAAGACATTACAGCTAACAAAATCCAATTAGAGGGATTGTTGCATTTCATACAGCCAAGTAGACAAAATAAGATAAAAATGTATTCATTATTGATCAGATTCAGTAATATGTGATTATTTAAGCCTCAGCATGCCACTGACGATAAACGCTCAGGTTTTGCTAGTTTTAATGTCTATGGTTGTCATAATGTCGTCATAATACACGCGCAAACACGACCGTGACCTTATCAATATGTGTCTCCAATGTTTTTTATCTCACAGTTGTCACCGCCACCTGAGACACCTAACTGTTCCTCAAATTGGTCGAAGAGCGTGCGACCACCGGCGTTCATGACCCGAAGGGGCAACAACCAGACACATTTTGAAGAGCAGAAAGTCAAACATACCTTTTTGAACATGTGCATGGAAAAAGTTCTGCGCGGGATGGGCTACAAATTGGGGGTGACAATCGGCGAGGGAAGCTACTCCAAAGTCAAACTGGCAAGCTCCCAGAAACACAATTCTGAGGTCGCCATAAAAATTGTGGGCCGCAAAAAGGCTCCTCACGAATTGGTCCACAAGTTTCTACCCAGGGAGCTGACGCTTCTGAGGGAAGTGAGACATGACAATATTGTCCATGTGTAACTTTAGTCCGTCCCCTCGCCCCGGGCGCGAATCAGGGACCATCTGCACACATCAACAACTGACACCCACGAAGCGTCGTTACCCATCACACCACAAAAGCCGTGGCCCTTGCAGAGCAAGGGGAACCACTACTTCAAGGTCTCAGAGCAAGTTACGTCACCGATTGAAAAGCTATTAGCGCGCACCACCGCTAACTAGATAGCCATTTCACATCCGTTACACATGTGCACGAATTCATCGAGGTTTGCAACGGCCGACTATACATCGTGATGGAAGCGGCAACAACGGACCTTCTCCAAAAAATCCAAGAGGTAAATTCCATCCCCATTGTCCAAGCCAAAACCATGTTCTCCCAGATTGTCAGTGCTGTGAACTATCTCCATCAACACAACATCGTCCACCGAGACATGAAATGTGAGAATGTACTGCTGACTAGGGACAACCAAGTCAAGATCACGGACTTTGGTTTTGGGAGGTTTGCCATGGGCTATCCTGAGCTGAGCAGCACTTACTGTGGTTCCGCGACCTACGCCGCACCCGAGGTACTGCTTGGAGTTCCATACGACCCCAAGAAATATGACGTGTGGCGCCTGGGTGTGATTCTGTATGTCATGGTCACTGGGTGCATGCCTTACGACGATTCCAATGTCCGCAAACTCCCTCGCGCTCAGCGCAAGGCCTTGGTCTACCTGGATGACGTAACCGTGGAAGAGCCATGCCAGCTGTTCATTGCCTATCTGTTGCAGTTCAGCCCTTCTTCCCGCCAGACAATCCAACAGGTAGCAGAGCAGTCTTGGTTGCAATAGGCAAGGATGTGCATGATTAAATCATGTGTACCCTAATTGGAAATCCGACCACTTTCATTTGTTAATTTAGGTTAATGATAGCTATTAGCTGCTGGACATATTGTAGGTATATTCATGTGCTAATTTATTCAGATGTATTCATGAAGTTATTTTGTCTTTTGAACAATATAAAGCTATAAGTAGACTGTTGGGAGACAAAAAAAAAGCTACAACCAAAAAGTAAAACATTCAATAATTTGTTGTACTGTAGGCCTGGCTACTTTGCATAGTCTACTTTTCTCTTCCATTCGTAATGAAACACATGGAGCGAACATTTTTCACTGAACCTACCAACTGACCTGTTGAAACAGATGAGTCGTATACTATTGTAACAATATCTGAAGCTTCGTTTACACCTGTAAATCAAAAGGATTTGACAGTTAAATATGCAACCACGCACAAATCTTCCTCACTTTAGAAACGCTCAGCTTCAAAATGTCAAGCAGAGACACACACAGGTATCTTCTCTTGAACCGAAGAGAGCGCGCGGCCTGTGACCTGAGCGTCAACGCAATCAAGGGGGAAAGACACACTGCTTTGGAGATGCATGACCAGACAACTGACGCAACCGCTCTAAACTGGCGCAGTACAATGCTGTGCTCGCCAAACCACTGGAGTTAAGAGGGGCCAGAGGGAGAATCATCTCTAGTCAAAGAGAAGCGTGGGGAAATTAAGACGCACTTCCCTCTGACCAAACTCCATCTCAGCTGTACTTATGCCGAAGGTGGTTGACAGAATTGAGCGCTAAGGGCATCCAGAGGATTTTACGCACACATTGAACCTATTTTACGCACGCCTATGCAGTCTTCCTTTTGATGGGAAATTGACATTCTGCTGAATTCTAATTAATGCCGTGCTGCTGCACCTACGTGGATGGCCAAAATAGAAGCGTTGAGAGAACACAACTGTCATTTTAATGTTACGGCTTTTTCCATATAGGCCCATCGTTTGAATTTTAGACCGAAACATCTGATCAATCTTGGGCAACTTCAATTGATGATGCATTTGAGTGCAATAAATACTTAATCCCTTGTGACATATGGATTTGAAAGATCAGGCCAATAAGCCTGATCATGTTATAAACTACAAGGTGCAATCCAATACAAAAAATGTGAACATTTCAAAAGTCAGCAAGTCATTCAAGTCAATATTACACTTTATAACAATACACAAACCCCAGAATAAAAATGGGGTTAAAATTAGTTTTATTATTATTACTTGACAGAGCAGAGAAAAAAAATAAAAAAACAAATAGAAGCATTTCTTGTAAACAAAAAAAAGAAACGTTTTCAGGGTTAGGTGCTATGCTGTAGTCTAAACAGTACTAGCACCCCTGGTAAAACGGAATGGTGTTGGTTGTCAAACTGCAGCAGGCAGTATTCAGGACAGCACAGTAATGGCTGCTGGAACAGGTCATTGCTAGATGGATACAGCTTATGTGAAATTGACATCGAAAGTTTTTGTATTTTCGCTAACCCTAATCCTTTTCCTAACCTTAACCTCATTCCCCTAACCTGCTACGAAGTCATTTTTGGCCAATTCGACAAATAAGCTGTAGCCGTTCTAGCCATAACCCCTGGAACACTGGCCAGGACAATCACCATCAGCCATCATGTGTCTGAGAGCAGGGCTCCAAGAGATTGACAAACAGGCAAATCTCAAATGACACCCTATATAGTTGAACACTTTTACTCACAGCTCTTTATTAAGTAGTTCACTATATGGAGAATGTGGTGTTATTAGAGCTGCAAGCAAATGAATCCATCTGAAATCTGATCTAGGGGCAGCTATGAAAAAACAAGGTACCAAAATGATAATAGGTGATCAGACAAATAGCTTAAGGTTACAGAAAACAACGGGGTTCATATGAAAATGTATTAATTAATTAAGACTGTACTGTCTAAGGACACACACACTGCTATCAAAACGTATCAGGAGAAAGCATGGGCATTTGTAGGAGGAAAAAAATTGAAAAATGAATGTGGCTGCACAAGACACAACCTGCATTGTTGTTTGATCATTTCCTTTCAGATTAATTTCTACTAGGCCACTGAACTGTTGTGTAGTTCTGAACCATGTTGTTTTGATACAGAAGCGCAACCTCATAAGCCCTCATATATTGACACGTCTTATTCCTTCTGAGAGGGAGCTTTGTAGGCATGGTGCATTTTTCAACAGCTTCTCACCCTGTACTGCACCACCTATAAAAGTAAAATACCGCTGGCTTTTCCACCAGATGGGCTAGCTAGCTAATTAAGGGACATGACAACTCATACACTCACCTTTGTAAAAGAAAATACTAAAAGTATAATGTTGCTAGGGCTTCACAACTACATTCTGAAAGCTGTCCAGCCTTTTAGATCAATGAGTGGGCGTGTAGGAACCGCTGGACACATGTAATCTAGAGTAGAGATCCATTGGAACTGAGGGCATAAACAATATCTTAACTAATGACCCTACAAATACACCCAGAGACGGCATTTGCCTAGAAGAAAAGTAATGCACCACAACCGATGACTAAAAGCAAAATGATTTCATAAGATCACGTCCCTTCCCCCTCTCTTGCATTTCAGGAAAACAAGCACATCCTGTCTTTATTTTAACGCTGAGGGTTAAAACAGAAGAAAGAAGGGATCCATTTGGGTGCAACAATTTCTTTGGAAGGTTACATATTTTCAAAACTATTTTCAAGAATAGTCCTCCCAATGTGTTCTGTGTTTGTACATACAGTATTAAGTCAGTTACTTCATGTTTTTTTCAGCTTAGAAAACAAGTCTTTAAAAAATGTTTACACTAAACTATCAGATGTAAAACCACCTCAACAGTAATGTTACCTTTCAAACACAGACCTCCACGAGTCCAGTTCCAAAATAGTACAATCTCGACACAGGATGATTTACAGAAAAAAAAAAAAAAAAATGAATCTAACATTCAACCATACAAAATAACCAGACTTCTTCTCAGTTCTGCACCACTGTCGGATCAAAGAGAGGCAGTCTGTATGTATAGATGTTTAGATTTTTCCCCCCCAAGTCTTTTTTATTATTTTGTTTTTGCAAAGCTGAAGCCATTTTCATATTCCATGGATGGTCCTCTAGTCTCAGTCAGTCAGAGAGGCCAGAGAGAGACCTGGTCCTGGCTCTTCTAGGTAGAAGGGAGGGGGGCGGGGGGTGTTAACTGTCCTGTCACCTGCAGAGCCAAAGATACTACTGGCCTGGGACATCCATCCCTCTTAGTGCGAATGTGTGAAGATCAGAACTGACCATGGAGGACAGGGCAGAGGGGCACCAAAACTGTTTGAGAGAGATGAAGTCCATGCAACCCCTTTGACCCATGGGATGTAGCGTATCTCAGAGCCCTGTACCCACCCAGTAACACCAGTACTCCACAATGGAACTGAAGACTCCGGACATCAGAGAAAGATGGTGGGTATTGTTTTTATTTCATAACTCCAGAGTAGATCATCTGGTGTTGTTTTCCCAAGAGGATTCCATTATTAGGTTAATCATGAGAATGACTATTATTCAGATTGATAATAAGTGGTGGTGTTATTTCCATGTGTTGGCTGTCTGGGAGATGGAGCGGGAGGGAATCATGTCCAGAAGGTACTCTCTCTGGCGCTCCAGGTTGGCTGAGGTGGTGGTCTTGTGGACAGACAGGCTGGGGTTCACATAGGCCATGGTCACACCTGAAGGAAGACAACAACCACAGCAGTGAGTATACAGGACAGGAACATGTTCATTAGGCCCAAACAGCAGACATCTCAAACACCCTGTACCATGAGTTAGCCTGTCTGCAAGCTACACAGCCAGACCGTGTACCATCAGTTAGCCTGTCTGCAGGCTACACAACCAGACCCTGTACCATCATTTAGCCTGTCTGCAAGCTATACAGCCATAGCAGAATAAAAGGACACAATTACATTTTAGTCACTTAGCCAGAGCAACTTACAAAAGCAATTAGGATTAAGTGCCTTGCTCAAGGGCACAGGTTCTTCACCTAATCGGCTCTGGGATTTGAACTAGAGATCTTTCAGTTTCTGGCCTAAGGCTTTTAACTGCTAGGCTGACTACCACTCAACCTGTAGAAGGCCCCGATGAATGAAACAATTCTACAATGAGTCTAACACAAGGAATAATAATAATAATAACACAGGAAAGGGGACAGCTAGCTAATCTACATATCAGACTGACTGTCACCACATTGAAGTAAAAACAAACCTTCCACAACCTTTAGTGACACCAGGATGCATTTCAGGTCACTAGGTAGGGAGAGAATGGAGAGGAGAACAGATGCAGAGAGAAAGGAGGGGAGAACAGATGCAGAGAGAAAGGAGGTGAGGACAGATGCAGAGAGAATGGAGAGGAGAACAGATGCAGAGAGAAAGGAGGGGAGAACAGATGCAGAGAGAAAGGAGGTGAGGACAGATGCAGAGAGAATGGAGAGGAGAACAGATGCAGAGAGAATGGAGAGGAGAACAGATGCAGAGAGAAAGGAGGTGAGGACAGATGCAGAGAGAATGGAGAGGAGAACAGATGCAGAGAGAAAGGAGGTGAGGACAGATGCAGAGAGAATGGAGAGGAGAACAGATGCAGAGAGAAAGGAGGTGAGGACAGATGCAGAGAGAATGGAGAGGAGAACAGATGCAGAGAGAATGGAGAGGAGAACAGATGCAGAGAGAAAGGAGGTGAGGACAGATGCAGAGAGAATGGAGAGGAGAACAGATGCAGAGAGAAAGGAGGGGAGGACAGATGCAGAGAGAATGGAGAGGAGAACAGATGCAGAGAGAAAGGAGGGGAGGACAGATGCAGAGAGAATGGAGAGGAGAACAGATGCAGAGAGAAAGGAGGGGAGGACAGATGCAGAGAGAATGGAGAGGAGAACAGATGCAGAGAGAAAGGAGGGGAGGACAGATGCAGAGAGAATGGAGAGGAGAACAGATGCAGAAAGAAAGGAGGGGAGGACAGATGCAGAGAGAATGGAGAGGAGAACAGATGCAGAGAGAAAGGAGGGGAGGACAGATGCAGAGAGAATGGAGAGGAGAACAGATGCAGAGAGAAAGGAGGGGAGGACAGATGCAGAGAGAATGGAGAGGAGAACAGATGCAGAGAGAAAGGAGGGGAGGACAGATGCAGAGAGAATGGAGAGGAGAACAGATGCAGAGAGAAAGGAGGGGAGGACAGATGCAGAGAGAATGGAGAGGAGAACAGATGCAGAGAGAATGGAGAGGAGGACAGATGCAGAGAGAAAGGAGGGGAGGACAGATGCAGAGAGAATGGAGAGGAGAACAGATGCAGAGAGAAAGGAGGGGAGGACAGATGCAGAGAGAATGGAGAGGAGAACAGATGCAGAGAGAAAGGAGGGGAGGACAGATGCAGAGAGAATGGAGAGGAGAACAGATGCAGAGAGAAAGGAGGGGAGGACAGATGCAGAGAGAATGGAGAGGAGAACAGATGCAGAGAGAAAGGAGGGGAGGACAGATGCAGAGAGAATGGAGAGGAGAACAGATGCAGAGAGAAAGGAGGGGAGGACAGATGCAGAGAGAATGGAGAGGAGAACAGATGCAGAGAGAAAGGAGGGGAGGACAGATGCAGAGAGAATGGAGAGGAGAACAGATGCAGAGAGAATGGAGAGGAGAACAGATGCAGAGAGAAAGGAGGTGAGGACAGATGCAGAGAGAATGGAGAGGAGAACAGATGCAGAGAGAAAGGAGGTGAGGACAGATGCAGAGAGAATGGAGAGGAGAACAGATGCAGAGAGAATGGAGAGGAGAACAGATGCAGAGAGAAAGGAGAGGAGAACAGATGCAGAGAGAAAGGAGAGGAGAACAGATGCAGAGAGAATGGAGAGGAGAACAGATGCAGAGAGAAAGGAGAGGAGAACAGATGCAGAGAGAATGGAGAGGAGAACAGATGCAGAGAGAATGGAGAGGAGAACAGATGCAGAGAGAATGGAGAGGAGAACAGATGCAGAGAGAAAGGAGGTGAGGACAGGCTTGTCTCTGCCCTGTAGAGATTCATCTACCTGAGTTCCCGGTGGTCTGCTTCCTCCAGGCGTTGGGGTTGGCCGAGGGGTTACTGCTGCTGCTGCCCTTTGTCCCCTGCGCCGGGCGCATGGCATGCTTACCTGGCCTGCTGACCAGCGAGGCTGCGGTCACAGCGTTCTGCAGCTGCTGAGAGGACGTGGAGAACGAGTGAGTGACACCACGAGACCCCACCACCTGCTGCACACTACGGGACATCTGACCAGAGCTCTGAGAGAAGGGAGAAAACAGGAACGTTAGTAATTAACCAATGTGTTCATAGACTCAAAAAGTATGCCAGTTTTTTTTCTTCTTCCAGGAATCAAAAAATGTACATCAGACAAGCTTCCCCTTCCTTATGAGTTAGCAGTGAGAGTATTTGGTTTTAAATATACTTAATTATCAAAAGTAAAAGTATAATCATTTCAAATGTCTTACATTAGGCAAACCAGATGGTGCCATTTTCTTGTTTTTTATTTACGGATAACCAGGGGTAGACTTCAACACTCAAACATCATTACAAATTAAGCATGTGTGTTTAGTGACCAGAGGCAGTAGGGATGACCGCTGATGTTCTCTTGATAAGTGTGTGAATTAGGACATTTTATTTTCCTGCTAAGCATTTAAAATGTAACGAGTACTTTTTGGTTGAAGGGAAAATGTACATACTTTTTTTTAGGAATGTAGTGAAGTAACAGTTGTTATAAATAGTGAAGTACAGATACCCCAAAAAACTACTTAAGTAGTACTTGAAAGTATTTTTACACCACTGGTGTGTAGCGTTTGTGTTGTGTCCCACTGCTGACCTGCTTGATGGAGGAGTGGTGGCGGGCCATAGGCGTGCCTCTATGCTGCTGGAGCTGGAGCTGGGCTCTCGCCTGCTTGTACTGTTGAGACACCAGCACATGCTGCTGCTGCTCACTCTTCATCCTTGAGGAAGAAGAGGGCATTTTGGAGACGGGAGAGGCAGCCTGCTGGAGGATCCGCTGCTCTATCTCCTGCTCCTGCTGCAGGGCCTTGACGAAGGCCGCCTTCAGACGGTTGGTGTGCTGCGCCTTCAGGGCCTTCTTCAGGTTGGACGACATGCACTGGTCGCACAGGACAGGGCCGCTCTTCTCCGAGCGCCAGCGCGACGTGAAATCCGTCTTGCACTGGGCGCAGGTGTGCGGCTCCATAGGGATGGGGGTCACCGGGGCCACTGATTGACCCTGTTTCTTGCCTGAGAGTAAAATACCGAAAAATGACATGTCAGTATTATGTACCTTAGGCCAGTACTTTTCAAATAGAGCAAGGTGTTAGAATGAGAAGAATCCATGGCAGCCAACAAACAACTCACTGTAAGAGATTAGCTAAGATTACTACTACCACCATAAAGACCTTATGCTGACGCAAGGAATCAATATTTTTGAATAAAAGTATAAACCCACCCTGTCCCAGTGTGTCCAGCAGGTTCTGCACCACCTCCTCCAGGCCCATCAGGTAGATGAACTCGTTGTTGGCTGCTGACGGCAGGAAGTTGCGCTCGGGGGCGGGAGGTTTGGGAGGAGGGATCTCCAGCAGTGTCTTCTCCAGCTGCTTACGCAACGCCAGCTTGGCGGCCGCCTGGCGAGCAGCCGGGGACTCGTTGGCCTGGACCGTGGACACGCCACTGCCCATCCCGGCCTGAGACGTCACAGATGAGCCCTTCTGAGAGCCCTGGGAAACAGAGACACACTCACTAGTCAGGATGAAATTAGATGAAGAAATAGTGCTGTTGGGAGTCCAACACTGTGGGGATGCATTTCTGAAATGTGCTCTTTGGAAGAGGACTTAATGTAAGATGCTGGCCAGTATGTTGGTGACCTGGCAGTAATGTAGTAATGTTTCTGACTGACCTGGGTGATAGTGTGTGTTCTGACCTGTGGTATGTTGACCAGGACGTTGGTGTTGGGGACATTGGCCACCCTGATAAGGCCCTGCTGGATGACCCTCTGGCCCTGCACCTGGACATTGGGGACCGAGGCCCTGGGGGCCAGCAGCAGGGGAGGGGGGCCCGACCCAGAGTGCTGCTGCTGCCGCAAGGACGCGATCTGCTGGGGAGACACCGCAATGGGCTGACAATGTTACACACACACACACACACACAGCGCAGGACATAAGGGAAGTGGAGTCACACACACAGGGAGAGGGACAGAGAGGAGAGTGTAATGTTTACTGTTGATTTCTAGTTGTTTTTAGTTGATATTGTTTTGTGTCTTCTCACTGCCCAAAGCCCATTGAATTGAAAGGACATTGAGAGAAAATATGTCAATATCCATATCACTGTAAAATGAATTTACTGGAAAAGACTGACAAGCACACTGCGTGTAGAACCAACTAGTATTGTGCATTTAGTCTATTACTTAGAGAGTTCACTGCCAAGGAATAATGTGTTTTACAGCATGAAAGTAGCAGAAAAACATTATGAAAAAATACACTGATGTAGAATTCATATTAATAAGTCACATTGCACAAGACAACAATAAAATACGTTTAAACAGTAAGCACCAGAGTATAAAGTACCTGTGCCCCTCTGACGAGGGGTGGCATGACAGTCTGGGAGTTCTGTTTGGACGGGACATGCTGCCCACCCCGGACTAATGGAGGAGGGATCACTATGCCTGAGCTACGGCCTGACGACACCTGGACACAAAACGACACCAGGGTTTAAACTTTACACAACCAAATCAAATTTTATTGATCGCATACACAAACATTTAGCATATGTAATTGCGGGTGAAGCGATATGCTTGTGTTCCTAGCTCCCAACTGTGCAGAAATATCGAACAATACACATTAATCTAAAAGTAAAATAATGGAATTAAGAAATATTAGGACGAGCAATATCGGAGTCCAAAGTGTGTGCGCGTGTGTGTATACATCCAGTACCAGTCAAAGTTTGGACACGCCAACTTATTCAAGGGTTTTTCTTTATTTTTACATTGTAGAATAAGTGACATCAAAATTATGAAATAACACCTATGGAATCGTGTAGTAACAAAAAAAATGTTTTCAATCAGTATATGTTATTTTAGATTCTTCAAAGTAGCCACCCTTTGCCAGCTTTGCACACTCTTGGCATTCTCTCAACCAGCTTCACCTGGAATGCTTTTCCAACAGTCTTGAAGGTGTTCCCACATATGCTGAGCACTTGTTGGGTGCTTTTCCTTCACTCCGCAGTCCTACTCATCTCAATTGGGTTGAGGTCAGGTGATTGTGGAGGCCAGGTCATCTGATGCAGCACTCCATCACTCTCCTTCTTGGTCAAATAGCCCTTACACAGCCTGGAGGTGTTTGTCCTGTTGAAAAACAAATGATAGTCCCCCACTAAGTCCAAACCAGATGGGATGGCGTATCACTGCAGAATGCGGTTGTAGCCATGCTGGTTAAATGTGCCTTAAATTCTAAATAAATCACAGTGTCACCAGCAAAGTACCCCCACACCATCACACCTCCTCCATGCTTCACGGTGGGAACCACACATGGAGATCATCCGTTCACCTACTCTTCGTCTGACAAAGACACGGTGGTTGGAACCAAAAATCTCCAATTTGGACTCATCAGACCAAAGGACAGATTTCCACCAGTCTAATGTCCATCGCTCATGTTTCTTCGCCCAAGCAAGTCTCTTCTTATTATTTGTGTCCTTTAGTAGGGGTATCTTTGCAGAAATTCGACCATGAAGGCCTGATTCACGGAGTCTCCTCTGAACAGTTGATGTTGAGATGTGTCTGTTACTTGAACTCTGAAGCATTTATTTAAGCTGCAATTTCTGAGGCTGGTAACTCTAATGTACTCTGCAGCAGAGGTAACTCTTGTTCTTCCTTTCCTGTGGCGGTCCTCAAGAGAGCCAGTTTCATCATAGCACTTGATGGTTTTTGCGACTGCACTTTAAGAAACTTACAAAGTTCTTAATTTTACGGATTAACTGACCTTCATGTCTTAAAGTAATGATGGACTGTTGTTTATCTTTGCTTATTTGAGCTGTTCTTGCCATAATATGGACTTGGCCTTTTACCAAATCGTCTGTATACCACCCCTACCTTGTCACAACACAACTGATTGGCTCAAATGCATTGAGGAAAGAAATTCCACAAATTAACTTTTAACAAGACACCTGTAAATTCAAATGCATTCAAGGTGACTACCTCATGAAGCTGGTTGAGAGAATGCCAAGAGTGTGCAAAGCTGTCATCAAGGCAAAGGTTGGCTACTTTGAAGAATCTCAAATATATTTTGATTTGTTTAACACTTTTTTGGTTACTACATGATTCCATGTGTTATTTCATAGTTTTGATGTCTTCAATATTATTCTACAATGTAGAAAATAGTAACAATAAAGAAAAACCATGGAATGAGTAGGTGTGCCAAACTTTTGACTGGTACTGTATATATAGATATAGATATATGATAGGATGTATAAGCATTATGGACAGTATATTGATAGAAAATGCAGTATATCTGAAGAATATGTAGGATAGAATAATATATATATATATATATATATATATATATATATATATATATACATATACAGCAATAGTTGAATAGTATTGGCCTTGACTAGAATAACGTATATACATAGATGAAATGGGTAAAACAGTATGTAAACATTATTAAAGTGACCACATTATCAACCCATACTATGAGGGTTGACTCCTAACGCAAGATCCACATGTAATTCAGACGTTTAGGTAAATCATGATTGAATGGAAATTAGATTTGACCATGAAAGCATCTTGTGATGATACCACATGATCACTGTTGACATTTGCTGGCAAGTGGCCAGTCCCTTTCACATCATATTCAATCAATCATTCTGTCAAGACATATCGGGTAGAGGCAAAACAGAGCCATGTCACATTAGCTGTAGTGTCCCAGCAAGATGCAAGTGATTACTTCTGACAGCACGGTTGAACAGACACACTGATAACAAGCTAGTACAGAGAGCTTGAATGTGCTTAGTGGTTGAATGGATACACTGATATACAATTAAAAGGCGTGTGAATGTGCTGTACATCCCTCCCTTTGCTTATTAAAGCAATAAGGCACGAGGGAGTGTGGTATATGGCCAATATGCCACGCCAAAGGGCTGTTCTTATGCACAACCCTTAGCCATGGTATATTGGCCATATACCACAAACCCCCGTGATGCCTTATTGCTATTATAAACTGGTTACCAATGTAATTAGGGCAGTAAAAATACATGTTTTGTCATACCCGTGGTATACTGTCTGATATACCATGGCTTCCAGCCAATCAGCATTCAAGCTCGAACCACACAGTTTATAGATAGATATATCCCCTCTGTAAATTGTATATTCCGACTGTAATCAGCCTATACTCCAGTTATGTTTAGAGAGACAGTTTATAAGTCACATGCACAGGGTTGCAGATGTGAATGCAGGGTACAATGAAAATCTTAAGCTTCAACAGTGCAGGTCAAAGGGAAGTGAATGAAAAAGTAAAATAAATAATAAACACACATATTTACAACTAACATGATAAATTACCATTGGGGTGGGGGCAGTGAAAATGTCAGTTGAGGGGGGTGGGAATGTCTATAGGGGTAGGAAGTCCAGGGGGAGCAGTGGTCTGACTAGGGGTGGCTATTCAGCATGATAAATGTCCATTGGGTGGGGGCAGGGTAAATGTCCATTGGGGTGGATATTGTGTATGATGTCCAAGTAGACTCATGTCTCTATTCTGTTTGTATATTGTCTATTGCTGGCAGCACCACACTAAGGCAAATTCTGTGTATATGTAAAAAAAAAAAATAATAATAATAATAAGGGAAAAAAAGGTGATTCTGATAATATCTGATAATAGCAGTAATGTAATGACTTGTATAGTATAGTAGCGGTGAGCAGTAGCTGTCTGTACCTGTAGTGGTCCTTTGCCTGATGCGATGCTGCTTCTGACCAGAGGTGGAGGAGTGGCCACAGAGCCAGAGGTTGGCTGGAGAACAGAGGAAGAGAGAGTGAGTGAAAGAGAGAAGAGAAAGAGTGAGTGAGTGAGACCAGACAATTGATGGCAAGCTTTGTGCGTGTGAGTCTGTGCCTGTGTGCGCGCGCGTGCTTGCATACGTGTGTGAATATGTGTGCGCATGCATGTGTGTGTGTGCATCCAGTGCATTTGGAAGGTATTCAGACCACTTGACCTTTTCCACTTTTTGTTACGTTACAGCCTAATTCTAAAATTGATTAAATAGTTTTTCCCCCCTTATCAATCTAAACACAATACCCCATAATGACAAAGCAAAAACAGGTTTAGACATTTTTGCACATTTATAAAATAAAACAAACTGAAATATAATATTTACATAAGTATCCAGACCTTTTACTCAGTACTTTGTTGAAACATCTTTGGCAGCAATTACAGCCTCAAGTCTTCTTGGGTATGACACACCTGTATTTTGGGAGTTTCTCCCATTCTTCTCTGCAGATCCTCTCAAGCATTGTCAGGTTGGATGGGGAGCGTTTCTGCACAGCTATCTTCAGGTCTCTCCAGAGATGTTTGATCGGGTTCAAGTCTGAGCTCTGGCTGGGCCACTCAAGGACATTGAGACTTGTCCCGAAGCCACTCCTGCGTTGTCTTGGCTGTGTGCTTAGGGTCGTTGTCCTGTTGGAAGGTGAACCTTCCCCCCAGTCTGAGGTCCTGAGCAGGTTGTCATCAAGAATCTCTGTACTTTGCTCCGTTCATCTTTGTCCTGATCCTGACTAGTCTCCCAGCCCCTGCCACTGAAAAACATCCCCACAGCATGATGCTGCCACCATCACCACCATGCTTCACTGTAGGGATGGTGCCAGGTTTTCTCCATACGTGACGCTTGGCATTCAGGCCAAAGAGTTCAATCTTGGTTTCATCAGACCAGAGAATCTTGTTTCTCATGGTCTGAGTCTTTAGGTGCCTTTTGGCAAACTCCAAGAGGGCTGTCATTTGCCTTTTACTCAGAAGTGACTTCCGTCTGGTCACCATAAAAGGTCTGATTGGTGGTGCTGCAGAAATGGTTGTCCTTCTGGAAGGTTCTCCCATCTCCACAAAGGAACTCTGGAGCTCTGTCAAAGCGCCCATCAGGTTCTTGGTCACGTCCCTGACCAAGGCCCTTCTCCCCAGATTTCTCAGTTTGGCCGGGCGGCCTGTTAGGAAGAGTTTGTTAGGAAGAGTATGGTGGCTCCAAACTTCTTCCATTTAAGAATGATGGAGGCCACTGTGTTCTTGGGGGCCTTCAATGCTGTAAAACTTTTTTGGTACCCTTCCCCAGATCTGTGCCTCGACACAATCCTGTCTCGGAGCTCTACGGACAATTCCTTCAACCTCATGGCTTGGTTTTTGCTCTGACATGCACTGTCAACTGTCCTACCTTATATAGACAGGTGTGCCTTTCCAAATCATGTCCAATCAATTGAATTTACTACAGGTGGACTCCAATCAAGTTGTAAAAACATCTCAAGGATGATCAATGGAAACAGGATGCACCTGAGCTCAATTACGAGTCTCATAGCAAAGGGTCTGAATACTAAAGTAAATAAGGTATTTAAATTTTTGTTTTTGTTTTTATACATTTGCAAACATTTCTAAAAACCAATTCTGGCTTTGTCATTATGCGGTATTGTGTGTAGATTGATGAGGGAAAAAAATAAATGTAATTCATTTTAGAATAAGGCTATAACATAAGAACATTTTGAAAAAGTAAAGGGGTCTGAATACTTTCTGAATGCACTGTATGTGTGTGTACGTGTGTGTTTAGATACCTTCTGTACAGTGCTCTCCTTCTGGATCTGGCTGTGTCGTAGTTTCTTCAGCAGCACCAGCTTGGCCTCCTGTAGTCTCAGCTCCTCCTTCAACTGTTTGATGATGCGCTCCCTCTCATCTGGGCTGCTCTTCTACACAAGGGAAGACAGCAGGGGATCATACACAAAATTACATTAGAATTGATTTGCATCCATGATGGATGAAGACACATTGGGAGTAGCACAAAGAGAAGTCGTTCTCTGTGTGTGTGTGTGTGTGTGTGTGTGTGTGTGTGTGTGTGTGTGTGTGTGTGTGTGTGTGTGTGTGTGTGTGTGTTCGTACCCTGAGCAGGTCAGTGTCTGTCTTTTTGTAGTAGTTCAGGCCGTTCATGACGGGGATGGACGGCTCGTTGTCTGACAACACTATGACATCATTGTTTGGTGACAGGGGCTGCCTCTCTTTCTTTACGTCACTGAGAGAAGAGAGAAAAAACAAAAACGAAATAACTAAACTCGACTTTACTAGTAGGAAAAAATAAGACATGGAAAGCAAAGATGATATGGAAAGCCAAACCCCCTCTCCTCACACATTAATTTGTGCGTGATCATACAACATTCATTAAATCATATTACAAATGATGGCCACAATGGCCAGTATGCAAACAGACAGAATCAGCATTCGTCCAGTAGAGGGCGGTAAATTATAACTTTTCAGTGATCTACGAGTGAGTGGATAGTGTTGGGACACCAAAGTCGATCTGAGATTCATAGACCCATCATAGTGGGTCTGAATAAGAGCCTTCCTCTTCATATCTTTTCACTGGTATGGTAGTGTCAGAAACTTGGGCCAAAAGTAGTGAGTTTATGACCAAGTTGTAGGTCCAGCCTGGGAGATTACATCTGGCCTCATTGCTTCCTCCATGGCTGTAGCTAGCTGTTGTTTCCTCCAGCCTGAGGAGGACAAAGGGGAGCAGCGGTATGTAGTGTGGAGCCTGTGACAGAGAGGCCAACGAAGATGGAATGCTCCCCCCCCCCCCCCACACAGCAGGCGTCCCGCTCGTACCCTGTGGGTGGGGAGGGGTGGGGTTGGTGACTCTTGGTAGGGACAGTAGCTGTGCCTGAGGCCCGGTACGTCAGGAACCCACCCCTCCCAGCTGCTGACATCAGAGTCGCAGAGGACTACAGGAGACACTGGAGGTGAAAGCGAGGGGGGTGGGGGAGGGGAGAGGGGAACGTGGCTAGGACCCAGCCTATTGTATTCACTCTCACTCACTCATTTACTGACCGTGTGTCTTGGGCTACGGTGCAGAGGGTAGGGCACTCAACAAGGGCACAGTCTCCCTGGCTGGTGCAAAACATCCCAGATCCCTACTGTGGTAACAGGGCTGACGCCTGGTTCAGTTTAGAGGGGAGGCAGAGGGAAATACAGTAGCTATGATTCACAGTCACACCATCCACAGCTGGTTATACAGGGGCCATGTAAAGCAAGGGACCACATTGGGCAAAGAGTAAACTGATGGATAGGGAGGCCCCCCAGACACACACACAGTGACCTAACCAGGAGAAACTCTTAACCCTGGCAATGGGCAAAGTGAGGGTTATTATCTGTGGTGACAAGGCGATCTGCTCCACCCTGAAAGCTGATTAGACAAGCATAAACAAAAGCCACGTACCTGGTTACATAAGATCCAGAACCCCACTGCTTCTGTTTCTACTAGCTACTGCTTCTCTGAAATACTCTGCAGTATTGACTCCCACTGAATTAGTAAACTCGTGGGAGCAAAGTATCAGGTAGAAAAAGTGCATTCCTTCAAACCACTACTCATGAAACTGGACAGAAACGTCATCAACAGTTCTCTCTAGCTAGTCTATTAAGGTCTATCTGGCCAAAATAGTGTTTTTTTTAAATATATTTATAATTCAATGACAGTGGAATGCAATGCTTATTCTAGCCTTCGCACCCTGTTTATGAAAACAGTTGGATCAAAATGCTAGATCTCCTCTACAGCGCAAACACTACAAGTTCAATAAAAATCTTTTTTTTTTTTTAACTTTAGCAGTACAGGCTTAGGGTGATGCAAAGGTGACAAGGGGAAACTTCTGCAGTACATAAAAGGTTGTTCCTTGGAGGCTAGCTTCCTTTCTCACTACTGCCCTCACCTCTAGTGTATATTAATCACTCTACCGAGTTTAGCGAACGCGTGACATCAGGCATTTCCCTCCCCTGGTCATGTGACACACCCAACAACAGCCCCTCCTTCCCCCAACTGCTTCTTCCAATCTCCAGTGTGGAAACCATGGCAACGGCCAGCTGGAACCAGTTTGTGACAGTTTGTGACCTTCATTTTGTGTGAAGTGAGGCAGAGTTCAGGTGCTGGAGAAAATGGAAGCAGTCAGCCGGAGCCTCAAACTTTTCAAAATGGGGGCAGGCCACCCAGAACCGAGGGAGTACAGACATGCACTTCCTGTGTGAGAAGCCCACTCGCTAGCTAGTGCAGACAGTTCGAACACACACACAGTAGTTGTCAAGCAAATGTCCCTTTCCAGTCAAAACAAAGCAGTAGAATAATCTAATCACCTAAATAGACCCTGTACAGACTCAGAGACAACCCATCATATTGTAAACATGCACCACAGGCCAGATGGGAAAAATAACAATTTAGAGCAACATTCGAAATGTAAATGAAATGTAAATCTAGAGTGTGACGGTAATACTATTAACAAAAAGAGACAGTGTCTGAGGGTACCGCAGTTCAGTTAGGACTGGTTCAAATTTACAGCCAGATAGTGTAGGCTACCACAGTGTGTGTGTGTAATCAGTTTGTTTCACCTCTTGGATGTGCTCATATCTACAGGCCTGTCCCCAGTCTGCACCTCCACTTTGATGGTAGCCTTAACCTCACCGGTCTTCAGGATGCTCATGCTGGCCACCTTGGCTGTCTGCTCAGTCTTCACCACATCTCCTCCTCCACCCACAGCCACTAGAGCTATAGGTCCATCTGCTGCAGGTAGCAGGTCACAGTTCTCCAGCTTTACCTTCTTACTGTCCGGCTCCCATCCAGGGCTGCCAGGGGCAACCACGTCCCTCTCCAGGGCCCGCTTCCGGCTGCGCGTCTGACGCACCGCCTCCTCCGACATCACTGCCTGGGATAGAGAGAGACGGGGGTTAGAGATATGGATAAACACACAGGTCAGTGTCTGTGGACAGCATAGTTTTAGTAATGAAGCACCGCCTCAAAATGAGTTGGAAGTTCAACACTGGCTGATAATGAGGAGTGTGGTCATGCAATACAAACAATGAAAACAGCACAAATCAAACCTAAATGCCCACCAGGGCACCATATCAGTGGAGTGTGGAGTGTGGACTGTGGTAGCAGGCCGGGTATTAATTCCTCCAGCTGTACTGGGGAGGGGGGCTCTCTGTCTGACTGACCTGACTGCAACACAGACCTGTCTCTGAGTGCCTGTTCCCCAGATGCTGACCCAATTCCCCCCTCATTACCATAATAGACGGTGTAGAAGGGAGACCCACTCAGCTCAAAACACCAGCTTCACCCACAACTATTACACCGCACCATGGATAAAGCATCACTCAAACAGACATGCAAATATCTCACAGACACACAAACGCAGGTTATGAATTGAAACAAGAATCAGAGTTCAGTGTGACCTCGAAAGTGTGTGCGTTCTGGACTAGAGTTGAGGTACAGGGAAACCTACTCTTATCTCCTTTCAAACGATCTGACTTTTAAATATAATTGCCTCATCTCTCCCCTTATAGAGGTTCTAAACAATCATTGGGGCAGCCACTGTATACCTGTGTACACACTTCTCCCATCAGATAAAGAAAGCTGCTGACTCAAGGTCTTTTTCATCCACTGTGACATCAGAGTAGAGCTCCACATGACCCTTCCCAAGATTCCATGGGAGACATAAAGCACTTCCCTGAGAACTGGTTTAAACCGGTCTGTGGTTTTAATCCCTGGAGAGACCAACTGGCAGCAGGAGAGGCCACAGCCGCCTGCAACTGGGGAGGGAGGGAGACAGCGTCGCCTGGATTCCAAAACACAAATGCCTGCCAGAGAAAAGGCCACTGAAACTTTTACACAGACAACTGAGGACACAAAAAAATCTATATCACCGAATCGATCACCATCAATAGAAATCCATGTAGCATATATAAAGTAAAATGGAAACTGAGATTGTAACTTTATTTTGGTGTAGATCCAACCATTTAAAACACTGATTGCCAATGATCATCGCACCGAAGAAACACGGACTCATTCAGAAAAACAGAATAGCACCAACTCAGTTGAGGTCTCAACTTAATGTTGAGAGTTAGAATAGTAGAATACACAAGGAGCAATTTTGAAATGTTATTGTGCATCAGCAGTTTCTCTTTTTATGTCAGTCATTGACAGTCACTCATTTAGCCCATGTCAGCTAAACATGTTTAATCTAAACTTGTAATCATGGTCGAATTACCAATCAATCCCCATTGATTTTATTAATCACTCACTCAGATATCATTAAAAACCATAATTTCTCTCCACCTTATTCCAAAATGTGTAGAATTGCAGGAAATTAGTTATACAATTCATTTTTTAAATTATATCCGCCCCATGGCAAAATGTGTAGAATTGTAGCCAACTTGCTTGAAAAATGCAAAATGTTCTCTACGGCCCATGGCAAAATGAGTAGAATATCAGGAAATTAACTCTAAAACTAAAGAGTCACTCCGCTGTCAAGAGGGGGGCCGCTAAAATGTTTTGCACAGAAGTTAACAAACTTGAATTATGTGACATAGCATGTAGAAATGTTGAAACTGTTCGCAAAACAATGTCCATACAGGCTAGAACACTTTACAATGCAAGAAGACACCGGTAACTTCCAGCTTTTTCAACTTTCCTTGCTATGCTAGCTGACAGTGAAAGCTAACATCAATTGACTACCCTAGTACTTTGTTTAGGATAATATGCAAACCATAACACAAAATATGTTGATTTTAAAGATGATTGCCACCAAAAACTTTATTAATTCACTTATTCGGTCTCTCTCACGTCTCTCCTAAAGAGTATCTATTGCATCAGCCAATTGACTATGGTCTGTTAATGATGTCATTACTGGTTAACTTCTTATGGCTGGGGGCAGTATTATGTAGCTTGGATGAATAAGGTGCCCAGACTAAACTGCCTGCTACTCAGTCCCAGAAGCTAAGATATGCATATTAGTAGATTTGGATAGAAAACACTCTGAAGTTTCTAAAACTGTTTGAATGATGTCTGTGAGTATAACAGAACTCATATGGCAGGCAGAAACCTGAGAAAAAATCCAACCAGGAAGTGGGAAATCTGAGGTTTGCAGGTTTGCCTATCCAATATACAGTGTCTATGGGGTCATATTGCACTTCCTAGGGCTTCCTTTAGATGTCAACAGTCTTTGGAACCTTGTTTCAGGCTTCTACTGTGAAGGATGAGGGAATAAGAGCTGTTTCAACCAGGTGTCTGGCAGAGTGCCATGAGCTCACTCAGGCGCACCCCCGTGAGAAGTAGCTGCGTTCCTTTTCGTTTCTAAAGACAAAGGAATTCTCCGGTTGAAACATTATTGAAGATTTATGTTAAAAACATCCTAAAAATTGATTCTATACATCGTTTGACATGTTTCTACGAACTGTAATGGAATTTTTTGACTTTTTGTCTGGCCTGCGCGTCATGAATTTGGATTTTTGAACCAAACGCGCTAACAAAAAGGAGGTATTTTGGACATAAATTATGGACTTTATCGAACAAAACAAACATTTATTGTGGAACTGGGAATCCTGGGAGTGCATTCTGATGAAGATCAAAGGTAAGTGAATATTTATAATGCTATTTCTGACTTCTGTTGACTCCACAACATGGCGGGTACCTGTATGGCTTGTTTTTGTGTCTGAGCGCCGTACTCAGATTATTGCATGGTGTGCTTTTTCCGTAAAGTTTTTTTAAAATCTGACACAGCGGTTACATTAAGGAGAAGTTTATCTGAAGTTCCATGTATAACACTTGTATCTTTTATCAATGTTTATTATGAGTATTTCTGTAAATTGATGTGGCTCTCTGCAAAATCACCGGATGTTTTGGAGGCAAAACATTACTGAACATAACGCGCCAATGTAAACTTAGATTTTTGGATATAAATATGAACTTTATCGAACAAAACATACATGTATTGTGTAACATGAAGTCCTATGAGTGTCATCTGATGATCATCAAAGGTTAGTGATTAATTTTCTCTAATTCTGTTTTTTGTGACTCCTCTCTTTGGCTGGAAAAATGGCTGTGTTTTTCTGTGACTAGGTACTGACCTAACATAATCACTACCGGTACTGAGTCAATGTGCAAGGGTACGAGGTAGTTGAGGTAATATGTTTTATAAGCCCAATCATTGCACAACAATTCTAAATATAATCTAATATTAAAAACAGTTTTGATAGCCATCATTAAAAAAGAGCTACTATCTTTATTTCTCAACTGGCAACTGAAGTGCACTTCCCATTCCAGTGCATATAACGGTAGGCAGGCTTCAGCGCGTCACACACCACTTGCAATGAGCTGGAGGCAGTACGCATTTTGAAAATATATTTAATTGTTTGAAACCTGAACCTGAACTATATCTTGAGGTATCTTTACCTCGCTTCAAAGTAGCCTAGCCAAAATACGACCAACCGTGAAAGCAATTTTATAAAGACTACCATATGCCATTGAAACCATTAGCCTATTTCCCTCAATTTCTATAATTGTCCAGTAGCCAAAAGACACAATCCTAATCATATTAGCAACCCATGCTAGTTGTTGAATCTTTTGATGTCCCCGGATATTTTCATCTCTGTGTCAAAAAACCTCTCCCATGTGCGGTGCGCTTCTGACAAGTGTTTTTCCACTAACAGCATTACGGAATGAACATTCACGCACGTAGCTGCCTTGTGCGAATTGCTGCGCTTATAATGTGGAGAAATAATATTTAATCAACATTAAGCTAAAACGTTCTGATCTGTTGCATCAGCCTCGTTTCAAAAAATATATATGTAGCGTAGGCCTAGCGGTTGTATGAATTTGGGATCTATCATTCCACAACTGTCCCAGAGTTAATTTTGAGTAATTGATAGCCGCACATACATGCACAACAGGATATCAATCCCAGCCACTCCTAGCACTGAAGTAGGCTAAAGTAAACAACCTCCAATGGTCCTCTGACAGAATAGGAACTCAAACTCCAAAATTCTCTAACATGACAAGAACAACTTGGCCAGGCTGATGAAAATGTCCAACTCAGCATTTTTCTCCCACTCAGTGACTATATTACCACTGAGATTTACTGGTCCTGAACATCCCTTTACTGTGATCCTCCACATCTGCTCAGTGTTCACAAAAATGTGGCTATTTTCAAGGTGGGAGGGGCAAAAAGACCCTCAAAGCAACATCCACTGCCTATTGCAGATCACATTTCAATCAAAACATTAATGCAAAATGTAGGTGGGGCTGGGAGCAGGGCACCCGGCCTATAAAATGGTGGGTGAAACACTGTTGAGCTAAGAGGATAGGGACGGAGCTCTGCAACATAACAAGGACAGATGTGCCCTGTTTGTACCCATCAATGAGCACAAAGGGCATCCAGCTGAAGGGGGTGGAGCATGCATAAACCACAGAGCACACAGCTCTTCACGATCCGGACGCTTAAGAAATCCCGCTACGACCTCCCACGAGCAATCAAACAGGCAAAGCGTCAAGCATCAATACAGAACTAAGATCAAATCCTACAACGCCGGCGCTGACGGATGTGGCAGGGCTTGCAAACTCTCACGGATTACAAAGGTAAAGCCAGCAGTGAGCTGCCCAGCAATGTGAGCCTACCAGACAAGCTAAATGCCTTTATGCTAGTGTTGAGGGAAACAACAACCATGCATGAGCCTGCCAAGCTCGTCACCAGGCTCAGGACCCTGGGACTGAACACCTCCCTCTGCAACTGGATCCTGGAAATCCTGACTGGTCGCCCCCAGGGGCATGGGTAGGCAACAACAAATCTGCCACGCTAAGCATAAAAAAGGGGGACACTCAAGGGTTGTAAACTTAGTCCCCTCCTGTACTCCCCGTTCACCCACGACTTGATGGCCGCGCAAGACTCCAACACCATCAAGTTTGTTGACGACATGACGGTGGTAGGGATGTCAGGAAGTGAAGAGTCTTGGTGGTTCCAAACTTCTTCCATTTAAGAATGATGAGGCCACTGTGTTCTTGGAGACCTTCAATGCAGATCTGTGCCTTCACACAATCCTGTCTCGGAGCTCTAAGGACAATTCCTTTGACCTCATGGCTTGGTTTTTGCTTTGACATGCACTGTCTACTGTGGGACCTTATATAGACAGGTGTGTGCCTTTCCAAATCATGTCCAATCAATTGAATTTACCACAGGTGGACTCCAAATCAAGTTGTAGAAACATCAAGAATGATCACTGGAAACAGGATGCACCTGAGCTAAATTTCAAGTCTCACAGCAAAGGGTCTGAATACTTATGTAAATGTGATTTAATTTTTAATTTATATTTTTATAAATTTGCAAACATTTCTAAAAATCTGATTTACTTTGTCATTATGGGGTAGTGTGTGTGGATTAGAGGGGAAGAAAAACATACTTTACGAATGCACTGTATAACCTCGTAACCCTGCACAACAACTCAATAGTGGTACTCCCTGTATATAGCCATGCAATTTTTACTCATTATTGTTATTTACTGTGTTTATTCCTCATGTCACTATTTATATTTATCTTCAACTCTGCATTGTTGGAAAAGGACCCTTAAGTAAGCATTTCACTGTTAGTCTACACCGGTTGTTTACGAAGTATGTGACAAATAAAATTTGAGCTCAAACATTAACACACAGTGACCCTGGAAGGGACTGGTGGTCACTGAATGCGCTCCCTGAATGCAACCAGGGACAAAAATGCCCGCAGGACCTGAGGGGCACGATACAGTGTAGTATGAAGCAAGGTAAGACTTGCCTCATTATTTGACGTGAAGTAAAACATTCAGGTTTCAAACAATTATACTGCCTCAAGCTCACATTGCAAGCACGTATGAACTGCTCTTGGTGTCAGTCTACATGAGAATCATAGGAGCCAGAATGGCCGCCTCAATGTCCTCCCTGCTGATGACATCCAGTGGAGTCATCTCTAAGGGAGCTATTCTTGTTTGTAGTTCAGGCGTGCATCACGCAGTGTGTCGGGGTCTGTCTCCATGGCAGGTGGCTAGAGCCGTCTCATAGGAGATGGATGGCATCATGAAGATGCAACATCCACTGTGCTGTAGGCCCTGCTTCTAAGCAACAAAGGGAGGAGACCAAATAGAACATCAGCGTGTGTGCGTTCAAGATGGAGACGCACAATATCTGTCCGTCCTCAACTGTTACATCACACTCAGCCTACCTACCACTCCATTGAAGCTCATTTGCTTTTCACCAAGCAATGTCTATCTATGTGAGAAAATCAGGAGATTTTGCATTAGACAACCCCTGGGATGACAGGGAAATAAATCAGATAGCAGAAAAAAGCAGTAGAGTACAGCTAAAACACATGTACTAAAAGGAAAGTAAAAGAGTCTATACATTCACTGCCATTCAAAGTGACACGAGAGGGAGTGACTGGGAAATAACGTTGCATCAGTCTTTCAGCCTGTCATCTGCACTGATATGGGGCTGAGAGAGCGTTTTGGAAGCAGGTGATTGCAGGATGGAGGCGTGGAATGATGAAAGAGAGCTTAGAGCCCATACAAGGACAGATTGATAATTACATTTATTTGTGCTTTTCACTATAGCACTCGGGTGTCAATCAACAGTGTTACTGTGTAGGCATTGCTTTCAGTCAGTGACCTCTATGCAAGAACATTAAAAGCATTTCATCATGAAAATATGAGTTCAGGATTTCTTTCACTACTTGGCCAGGACAACAGACTAAAAAACATGTTTATTTTGAAATTGATGGGAGATCATTATGTTGCTGTAGGCAGAGGACCAACTATGGATCTATACTGAACAAAAATATAAATGCAACATGTAAAGTGTTGGTCCCACGTTTCATGAGCTGAAATAAAACACAGCAATTTCATACACACACAAAAAGCATATTTCACTCATTTTGTGCACACATTTATTTACATCCCTGTTAATGAGCTTTTCTCCTTTGCCAAGATAATCCATCCACCTGACAGGCATGGCATATCAAGAAGCTGATTAAACAGCATGATCATTACACAGATGCACCTTGTGCTGGGGACAATGAAAGTCCACTAAAATGTGCAGTTTTGTCACACAAAAGGTAGCGTGCAATTGGCATGTTAACTTCAGGAATGTCCACCAGAGCTATTGCCAGATAATTTAATGTTAATTTCTCTACCATAAGGCACCTCCAATGTGATAGAGAATTTGGCAGTACGTTCAACCGGCCTCACAACCGCAGACCATGTGTAACCACATTTTTACATTTACATTTTAGTCATTTAGCAGACGCTCTTATCCAGAGCGACTTACAGTAGAGTGCATACATTTTATTACATTTTTACATACTGAGACAAGGATATCCCTACCGGCCAAACCCTCCCTAACCCGGACGACGCTATGCCAATTGTGCGTCGCCCCACGGACCTCCCGGTTGCGGCCGGCTGCGACAGAGCCTGGGCGCGAACCCAGCCCAGCCTGGGCGCGAACCCAGAGACTCTGGTGGCGCAGCTAGCACTGCGATGCAGTGCCCTAGACCACCACGCCAGCCCAGGACCTCCACATCCGGCATCTTCACCTGCGGGATAGTCTGAGACCAGCCACCCAGACAGCTGATGAAACTGAGGAGTATTTCTGTCTGTAATAAAGCCCTTTTGTGGGGAGAACTCATTCTGATTGGCTGGGCCTGGCTCCCAAGTGGGTGGGCCTATGCCCTCCCAGGCCCACCCATGGCTGCGCCCCTGTCCAGTCATGTGAAATCCATAGATTAGGGCCAAATTAATTTATTTCAGTTGACTGATTTCCTTATATGAACTGTAACTCAGTAAAATCGTTGAAATTGTTGCATGTTGCGTTTATATTTTTGTTCAGTACAGAATCAATGAGTGACATTAGGCAATATCTGGCAACTCCAGTATCAGTCAGTAACATACAGTGGAATTTGGGAGACTGACAATCCGCACTTCCGCATTCAACAACCCGGTCGCATTCCGCTTCGCTCTACAGGTAGTATCACATTTCATTTCATTTCATTACAGTACAACGGTTTGATTTGTTTGATCTTAGCTAGCTACATAGCCGTCTTTGTATCAAAGATAATTGTGTAGTTTAGAGCGATTTTCTAGGTTAGCGAGCCAGCTATTTTCGTCCTTTTAACGTAACGTAACGTAATCAACACTGCTAGCTAGCCAGCTAGCCACCGAATAGCAGCACTGTAGAAACTATTACATTCAACGGAACTACGGAACGACTTGATTAGTGTAGTGTTAGCTAGCTACATAGTTGTCTTTGCTGTCCTTGTATCTAAGATAACTGTGGAGTCTAGAGTAATTTTCGGTTAGCTAGCCAGCTATTTTCGTCCGCCGCGCTGCCGTTCTCCTACCTAGTCAATACTGCTAGTCAACACTGCTAACACTGCTAGCTAGCCAACTTCTACCGAATAGCAGCACTGTAGAAACTATTACATTACAACGGAACGATTTGATTAGTATAGTGTTAGCTAGCTAGTGTTAGCTAGCTACATAGTTGTCTTTGCTGTCCTTGTATCTAAGACATTTGTGTAGTTTAGACTAATTATCTGGCCAGTTACCGAGGTTACCTAGCCAGCTATCGAGGTTACCTAGCCAGCTACACTTTCAAACAAAGTCAACAACGCAGCCACTGCTAGCCAGCCTACTTCAGCAGTACTGTATCATTTTAATCATTTTAGTCAATAAGATTTTTGCAACGTAAGCTTAACTTTCTGAACATTCGAGACGTGTAGTCCACTTGTCATTCCAATCTCCTTTGCATTAGCGTAGCCTCTTCTGTAGCCTGTCAACTATGTGTCTGTCTATCCCTGTTCTCTCCTCTCTGCACAGACCATACAAACGCTTCACACCGCGTGGCCGCGGCCACCCTAACCTGGTGGTCCCAGCGCGCACGACCCACGTGGAGTTCCAGGTCTCCGGTAGCCTCTGGAACTGCCGATCTGCGGCCAACAAGGCAGAGTTCATCTCAGCCTATGCTTCCCTCCAGTCCCTCGACTTCTTGGCACTGACGGAAACATGGATCACCACAGATAACACTGCTACTCCTACTGCTCTCTCTTCGTCTGCCCACGTGTTCTCGCACACCCCGAGAGCTTCTGGTCAGCGGGGTGGTGGCACCGGGATCCTCATCTCTCCCAAGTGGTCATTCTCTCTTTCTCCCCTTACCCATCTGTCTATCGCCTCCTTTGAATTCCATGCTGTCACAGTTACCAGCCCTTTCAAGCTTAACATCCTTATCATTTATCGCCCTCCAGGTTCCCTCGGAGAGTTCATCAATGAGCTTGATGCCTTGATAAGCTCCTTTCCTGAGGACGGCTCACCTCTCACAGTTCTGGGTGACTTTAACCTCCCCACGTCTACCTTTGACTCATTCCTCTCTGCCTCCTTCTTTCCACTCCTCTCCTCTTTTGACCTCACCCTCTCACCTTCCCCCCCTACTCACAAGGCAGGCAATACGCTTGACCTCATCTTTACTAGATGCTGTTCTTCCACTAACCTCATTGCAACTCCCCTCCAAGTCTCCGACCACTACCTTGTATCCTTTTCCCTCTCGCTCTCATCCAACACTTCCCACACTGCCCCTACTCGGATGGTATCGCGCCGTCCCAACCTCCGCTCTCTCTCCCCCGCTACTCTCTCCTCTTCCATCCTATCATCTCTTCCCTCTGCTCAAACCTTCTCCAACCTATCTCCTGATTCTGCCTCCTCAACCCTCCTCTCCTCCCTTTCTGCATCCTTTGACTCTCTATGTCCCCTATCCTCCAGGCCGGCTCGGTCCTCCCCTCCCGCTCCGTGGCTCGACGACTCATTGCGAGCTCACAGAACAGGGCTCCGGGCAGCCGAGCGGAAATGGAGGAAAACTCGCCTCCCTGCGGACCTGGCATCCTTTCACTCCCTCCTCTCTACATTTTCCTCTTCTGTCTCTGCTGCTAAAGCCACTTTCTACCACTCTAAATTCCAAGCATCTGCCTCTAACCCTAGGAAGCTCTTTGCCACCTTCTCCTCCCTCCTGAATCCTCCTCCCCCTCCCCCCCCCTCCTCCCTCTCTGCAGATGACTTCGTCAACCATTTTGAAAAGAAGGTCGACGACATCCGATCCTCGTTTGCTAAGTCAAATGACACCGCTGGTTCTGCTCACACTGCCCTACCCTGTGCTCTGACCTCTTTCTCCCCTCTCTCTCCAGATGAAATCTCGCGTCTTGTGACGGCCGGGCGCCCAACAACCTGCCCGCTTGACCCTATCCCCTCCTCTCTTCTCCAGACCATTTCCGGAGACCTTCTCCCTTACCTCACCTCGCTCATCAACTCATCCTTGACCGCTGGCTACGTCCCTTCCGTCTTCAAGAGAGCGAGAGTTGCACCCCTTCTGAAAAAACCTACACTCGATCCCTCCGATGTCAACAACTACAGACCAGTATCCCTTCTTTCTTTTCTCTCAAACTCTTGAACGTGCCGTCCTTGGCCAGCTCTCCTGCTATCTCTCTCAGAATGACCTTCTTGATCCAAATCAGTCAGGTTTCAAGACTAGTCATTCAACTGAGACTGCTCTTCTCTGTATCACGGAGGCGCTCCGCACTGCTAAAGCTAACTCTCTCTCCTCTGCTCTCATCCTTCTAGACCTATCGGCTGCCTTCGATACTGTGAACCATCAGATCCTCCTCTCCACCCTCTCCGAGTTGGGCATCTCCGGCGCGGCCCACGCTTGGATTGCGTCCTACCTGACAGGTCGCTCCTACCAGGTGGCGTGGCGAGAATCTGTCTCCTCACCACGTGCTCTCACCACTGGTGTCCCCCAGGGCTCTGTTCTAGGCCCTCTCCTATTCTCGCTATACACCAAGTCACTTGGCTCTGTCATAACCTCACATGGTCTCTCCTATCATTGCTATGCAGACGACACACAATTAATCTTCTCCTTTCCCCCTTCTGATGACCAGGTGGCGAATCGCATCTCTGCATGTCTGGCAGACATATCAGTGTGGATGACGGATCACCACCTCAAGCTGAACCTCGGCAAGACGGAGCTGCTCTTCCTCCCGGGGAAGGACTGCCCGTTCCATGATCTCGCCATCACGGTTGACAACTCCATTGTGTCCTCCTCCCAGAGCGCTAAGAACCTTGGCGTGATCCTGGACAACACCCTGTCGTTCTCAACTAACATCAAGGCGGTGGCCCGTTCCTGTAGGTTCATGCTCTACAACATCCGCAGAGTACGACCCTGCCTCACACAGGAAGCGGCGCAGGTCCTAATCCAGGCACTTGTCATCTCCCGTCTGGATTACTGCAACTCGCTGTTTGCTGGGCTCCCTGCCTGTGCCATTAAACCCCTACAACTCATCCAGAACGCCGCAGCCCGTCTGGTGTTCAACCTTCCCAAGTTCTCTCACGTCACCCCGCTCCTCCGCTCTCTCCACTGGCTTCCAGTTGAAGCTCGCATCCGCTACAAGACCATGGTGCTTGCCTACGGAGCTGTGAGGGGAACGGCACCTCAGTACCTTCAGGCTCTGATCAGGCCCTACACCCAAACAAGGGCACTGCGTTCATCCACCTCTGGCCTGCTCGCCTCCCTACCACTGAGGAAGTACAGTTCCCGCTCAGCCCAGTCAAAACTGTTCGCTGCTCTGGCACCCCAATGGTGGAACAAACTCCCTCACGACGCCAGGACAGCGGAGTCAATCACCACCTTCCGGAGACACCTGAAACCCCACCTCTTTAAGGAATACCTAGGATAGGATAAAGCAATCCTTCTGAACCCCCCCCCCCCCCCCCCCCTTAAAAGATTTAGATGCACTATTGTAAAGTGGCTGTTCCACTGGATGTCATAAGGTGAATGCACCAATTTGTAAGTCGCTCTGGATAAGAGCGTCTGCTAAATGACTTAAATGTAAATGTAAATGTAAATTTAATCAACACCTGTAAGGGTAATGTTAAATAAAGGAACTGACAGATCTGACTAAATTATGAATTTCAGGCAAGCTAAACACCATCACATCTCAATCCTCCATTCAAGTTTGTAAGCCACATTTGGGAGTGGGGTGAGAACCAATGTCATTGTGTTGATACTCTCAGCACATAACACGTTATAAAGTGCTACCTGTTTGCGAAGGTGATGGTAACTTAAGAGACAGAAAATGAATGCTTTAATTAGTCTTGATAAAAACAGTCAGCGTTAATCTACACATTCTAAATGCAAACAATCATCTCAGGTCTCATAATGACAATGGTTAAGGGTACTCATTTATTGCACTATTGCATATATACCCATGCATTTGCATAGTGATACCAGCAAGCGTACATAACGTTAAAGCTCTCAGCATCAAATTAACTGCACTATCAGTACAATGCCCATCCCTACAAGATTCATTACATTGATAATGGAGTTGCATGCAAAATGTCCAAAGAGATAGAGAGTGGAGAGATTACTGGTTTGTGTTCCCTAGAGATTATGGCGAGAACTCTAAGGTCTCTGGTAGAAAACAAGGCCTGGGGCAGATCTAGCCAGCGAGAGCGAGAGAGACAGCCAGAGGAGCAACAGGCCACCCAGCAGTCTGATCACGTGTCCATTCAGATTAATATTAAACACACCAACATTGGTGTTGCTTTTTATTGCATCGTCCAATTTCCACCCAGATCGCTAGCAGAATGAAGCTGCACACACACACCATCCATTTTTCGCTTTCATATTTTGATTGCAGACCTGTACTGTTGAAGACTTCTTACCAATGTACAATTTACCATTAGAATTGAAGTTAATTATTCCATGTTCAGCGATTCCTGCTAGAAACAATGGCCATAATACACTAGGCAAGATGGAGAGCATAGAGAACATACGACCTGGTTTGACTCTCCAATGAGCTCATTCTAATTTCATGGGCAGTCCTTTAGGGAGACGGAGTATTACAATTGATCCATTTACTCAGGTGGCTAGCATCTACTATCTGATATGTTGGATGTAATGATCTTCCCTAGGGACTGGACATGGCTATTAAAGCACACGGATGCTTTTGAATACAGACTCTATTGGATCCAGTGAGAGGGGAACAACAGTATAATATTGCCCAATAAAATGGGCTGCACACAAAGCCATGAATCTCCTTCCCATGCAATTAGTTTCTCTTCCCTGTGATACGTTGACTCAAAATATGTATCGTTCTAGATTTGATTAACGCAATTAATTTCTGCTTGATTATTCATTTGAGGTCACTACAGATCACATTTAGGTTGAGAAGGACATGTCCAAATTACTGAATGAATTTTGAAAGAAACTGGAAAGTCAACCCACTGAACCCAGTGCTGTCTTTGGAATATCTGATTGTGCAAAAAAAAAAACATTGCTTAATCTGGCTTCACTAAACTGAGTACATGGGTACTAAACAGAGAGAGAGAGAGCAAGCTGACTGGGTGGTGGGGGAGGGGTGACTGGCCTGGCCATAGATCTACTGTACACTGACAAACACTCTTGCTCTTCTGCGTCCTCACTCTCCCTCGTTCTCTCTCTCTCTCCTATTGGTTGTGGCAGCCTATAGGCAGAGAAGGTGCCCCTACTGGTTCGGTACTGAACACCAAGAGTTAAGTACTGCCATTTTAACACCCCTGACAGATCAGGCCATTAGGGTGTTACCTAACAAAATGGAAGCCTTTAACCCTGCATCTGCCAGTTAGGCTCCACCTGGATTCCACTTAGCAACATGACGACGAACGGCATGGCCAAAGCCCAGGAAGTGCAGCCAGACCCCTACATGTGACCACAGAGGAATGCACACATGCACACACTGACACACACACGGAACAGACTATCACTCACAAACACCAAGAACACTGCCCCCCCTCCCCCTTCTCACACACACACACACACACACACACACACACACACACACACACACACACACACACACACACACACACACACACACACACACACACACACACACACACACACACACACACACACACACACACACACACACACACACACACACACTCCCAGTCTCGGAGAAGGACAGGACTAGTTGACAGTGTTTACAATCACGATTCAGGCCGATCGCGGCGTGGCATGCACTACATTGGGACATTAAGAGCAGATTAACTCATATCATAAATAGAATGAAAAACCAGCAGCTGTACGATTCCATTACGATTCCATTTCTCTAATTCCATTAACCATCTGATCTTCATGATGAACCAGCCAGTGGATAAACTCACCAGCTAGACTAGACTTGTTTTGCCTTGAAGTCATGAATTTTAATGGTAGCATCTCCATTGAAGTTAAGCTTACCCTGCTTATGGTCAACTACAGGACCCTGATTCTCCATAACTTCAAGTGGAGGGTTACAGTAGGTTATAGGTCAGTGCTGACTCCGAGCAAACAATGACTAGGCCTAGCTTAACTCAGAAGAACATGGCTGTCTAACCAGGGCTCTAAAGTGTGAGAAAAATTTGCTGTGACCACAAGTTTTATTTTGAGAGCACTTTGTGACTAGGGAAAAAATCTTCCAGATAATAATTGTTACGTGCTGTACCGTTGTGGCCCTAGAGGGAAAAAAATGAGTGCATATTCAATAGGGTCATGGTTGCACCATTACTACAGCGAAAGCGGTTTGCTTCAAGCCCAACCAGGTCAAAAGATCTGATCCATATTACCGCCGCAACATTATAAATCTTCCTATAACGGATCATGGGCTGTTCTAACACTACTCGCACATCGTTAACCATTGGTTTACACTTTGTTCAGTCATATTACCTCATTGGCTAGCTAACCACCTAGTAACAGAAAAAGGAAGTGATAACTTCAGCAGATCAATGATCATAGCAATGCGTGAATGACAGATCTCTTGTATGTTGACATCACAAGACGTTTTTAAAGAAACGTGTTTGTGCAGGTACAGCCAACTACGGCAAAAATAATATTGCGATATTGCCAAAACGACAAGATCAAATGTTCAATGTAATGCATCTCAATAGGAAAATAGTGCTTTTACACAATGTAGAAACCTACTTTTGTAATTTCAATGACCGGTATTGGTATCAACATTTTAGCTTTTATAATAATAATAATAATGTCTTTACAATGTTACATACAGTATTAGTTTCTAGGGCACAACATGTGCTTCAAAAGTAGCTCAGAGGTTGCGTTATTAAAACCTCTTTGGGCTAGGGGGCAGTATTTTCACATCCGGATGAAAAGCGTGCCCAAAGAAAACTGCCTGCTACTCAGGCCCAGAAGCTAGGATATGCATATTATTAGTAGATTTGGATAGAAAACACTCTGAAGTTTCTAAAACTGTTTGAATAATGTCTGTGAGTATAACAGAACTGATTTGGCAGGCGAAACCCCGAGCACAATCCATCCAGGGGGAATAAAATTGAGCTCAATCTGTTTTCCATTAGTTTTCTATGGCAATCCCTTTTTAATAGAAATATGCTTGTAGTTCCTATGGCTTCCACTAGATGTCAACAGTCTTTAGAAATTGGTTGATGTTTTTCCTTTGAGAAATGAAGAAGTAGCCCTGTTATTTCCATGTGTCACTCCAGGTGCACGCGACCTGGAACGTGCTTCACTTTTGTTTTTTGTCCGGTATTGAGCACAGTATTTCCCATCTTAAATTTTATTGATTATTTACGTTTTAGGATACATACATTTGGTTTAGGAACGTTTTTTGAAATGTTTGGACCAAGTTTACAGGTAACTTATTAGATACTTTGTAGGCATGTTGGGCGAGTTGGAACCGGTGTTTTTCTGAATCAAACGCGCCAAATAAATTGACATTTTGGGGATATAAAGAAGCAATTTATCGAACAAAAATACCATTTGTGATGTTTATGGGACATTTTGGAGTGCCAACAGAAGAAGATCTTCAAAGGCATGAATTATATTGTTATTTCTGACTTTTGTGTAGCACCTGCCTGGTTGAAATCTGATTTTCATGTGTTGGTATGCTGGGCGCTGTCCTCAGATAATCGCATGGTCTGCTTTCGCCGTAAAGCCTTTTTGAAATCTGACACTGCGGCTGGATTAACAAGAAGTTAATCTTTAAACTGATGTATAACACTTGTATGCTTTATGAATTCTTATGAGTATTTCTGTTTTTGAATATGGCGCGCTGCAATTTCCCTGGGTGTTGTCAAATCGATCCCGCTAAAGGGATTGGCGCGCGAAGGGATCCATAAGAAGTTAGAAGTTCAGAAATATGCATTTTAAAAACGCAGATATTAAAAATTAAAAATAAATCCCCTGCATTTTATATTGAAAGTCAGTGTTTTTTGCTTCTTAGTGATCAGGGACCTGCAACTAGTTTTCCATCACAGAAAATACATCAGTGCAACAATTTCAGCAGAAAATAGATTAATTTCATCAGATGACAACAAAAGTGCAACACTTTTTGGCTAGCAGAAATTACAATAAGAAGCATTTTAGATCTGCGTAGCAAGATATTTCTTATGCGTTCTTTTTTTTCTGCATGAAAAACACAGAATTCTGCGGTAACAGGACCCCTGGTAGCTAGAATTCATATATGCCCAATATACACTGAGTGTACAAAACATTAGGAGCACATTCCTAATATTGAGGTGCACCCCTTCCCCTTTTGCCATCAGAACAGCATCAATTCGTCTGGGAATGGACTCTACATGTTGACTGCTTCCCACAGTTGTGTCAAGTTGGCTGGATGTCCTTTTGGTGGTGGACCCTTCTTAATACACACAGGAAACTGTTGAGCGTGAAAAACCCAGCACCATTGCAGTTCTTGACACATACCGGTGCACCTGGCACCTACTACCATACCCTGTTCAAAGGCACTTGAATCTTTTGTCTTGCCCATTCACCCTCTGAATAGCACACATACATGTCTCAATTGTTTCTTTAACCCGTCTCCTCCCCTTCATCTACACTGATCAATAAGGGATCATAGCTTTCACCTGGTCAGTCTGTCATGGAAAGAGCAGGTGTTCCTAATGTTTTGTACACTCAGTGTAGGCATCTCAAGCAATCAACATTTTTACGTTGGGAGCACCAGTGCTATGAAAAATGTTCATTTAGAGCCCTGCGTCTAACACATACTTGAGCCAATATACTGGTAACAAAAGCTGAACTTGAATCGTTGGAGCAGGCTATCTGTATATGATGAAAAACATCATCATCACACTATTTGCTTTGAACTGGAAGTGCTTTACTGCTGACATGCACACTT
Organism: Salvelinus namaycush; assembly: GCF_016432855.1. Lineage (NCBI taxonomy): Eukaryota > Metazoa > Chordata > Actinopteri > Salmoniformes > Salmonidae > Salvelinus > Salvelinus namaycush. Next base: position 19,121,964 of record NC_052315.1, on the reverse strand, counting down.
TTTGGGACCACATCAACAGTGGACGAATGAACAACATACTAACATTTCCCTTTAAATCTATTCTGTTACAGGTGTTTGTGAATCTTGATGCAAATTCCCTTAAATCATCATACAGTATCTATCAACATTACATTTACATTTAAGTCATTTAGCAGACGCTCTTATCCAGAGCGACTTACAAATTGGACATCAGGGATTACTTATCCTTACATCAAATACAGAACTCTAAGCCCGGAGACATCCAGCCATTCACTCTGGCAACCACGAGTTGCCATCCTGGAACTCTATAAAAGTTCCAAGTATTTGCTAACATTGATCTCGAACCAAGCCTTGAAGGAACCCACAACAAGGAAAATGTATAGCCACAACCGATTGCAATTGTACCAAACAAGGTGGCTTGGGATAAGTTTCCTATTGAATTTAACCTTCAAACCACACGTTCCTGGTGACAAGGGATATGTGATCTGCACAGACTATCCTATGAGTGATAATCTCGCATTTCAGCTAAATTACTCCAAAACACACATCACAAATCCCCTGAATCTAGACAGCCATACCAAAAGACTCTCCACACACATTCATATCAGATTACATTTCTTGGAAATGGCCTGCGGGAGGAAGTGGGCATAAAAAAAATTGTTCTCTCCCACAGCACTGAACACAGAGGGTATCCCAATGAACAAAAGACTACACACTCCTATTGTGTCACAGCAACTAAAAAAAAACAGTAACCGACCTACAGCGCTACTGCCTACCTGGAAGCCTGCTCCTAAGCATTTACGTAGGCAGCTATTGAAGCTGTGACAGTGACACACATTCTATAGGTGGGCTAGATGAAGCTCAGTCAGCACCTACACTAGAGTGACATCAGCTCAGTACACAGCTAACTGGCCTGGTTGTGACACAGGCAGGCAGCAGGGCACCCGGATGCTTAGTCCCCCTCTTGGATGAGTGCTGTATTCGATGCTGTATTCGTGTGGCTGCCGCACTGAGTGTTCCAGAGTTGCCATGTCAGCACTGGCCAGTTAAAACAGACAGTGGGAGCTATTGTTAGGAGAAGAACTGGAAAAATGTAGCAATGCCATAGCCCTTGCTTCTTCATCCACAACTCTCGCTAAACCTGGAGTAATTGAGAACGTTCTGAGGCATTCAAGAGAAGGAGTTTGATCACATTTTGTAACAGGATGAGTTTACATTTTTATGTCGTCGCAAACATCTGTCCGCTAGTCAACTCAATGCATTAATCATGTGAAAATAGAGGACACAATGATAACAGTTGGCGCAGACAGGATAAGTCATGTGGTTCTCATAAAAAGTCACGACTCAATAAATATATAGAACACCAGTAGACAAAAGCACATCATTCTTGATTAGCCCATATGGTCTACCTACCTGGTTAACAGGTTTTGATTTCCCTATGGAATACCAGAGCCAACCCCAAATGTCTGATGAGCTTCACAGCTTCATGTTGAAAGAGTGGAGCCTCTCATTTGTGAATCTACACAATGAGGAACCATGCTTGAATTGAGCTGCCTGTTGACCCCCTGGGCAATGAGTTGCCATGTTGAAGATGATGGCCTGCACTAAGTACACAACTCAGTCAAGGGCTCAAGGGTGCGTTTAAAAATAAATCAATCTTCCTCTGCCATCCATGATCTGAAATAATAGGTCAACTGAAAGCAATTTATTGGTAGAATTCTGTCCTGTTGCCTTCACCTGTCAAACCAGTCCAGAGGAGTCAAGGAGAGAAAGATGCTATTGTGACGGACTCGAAGTGGGGTGCTCTCTTCTACCTAAAACTAAGGCTCATTGGTCAGCGTTCACATTTATATTGACCATCCATGCACCTGATCACCGAAGTTCTAATCTGTTCTGGATTACCAGGTTTAGGCTGAATCCAGCACAAACACAGCGTTCCTCAAGTGGTAGAGCTGTTCTGTTTCTGACATGAGGAAACTGTAGACTTGGTACACACAGTTGAGTCAATATGAAGTCCAACAGGGTAAACATGAAGAGTACAGACATGAGATTCCTCCCCCACCTCTCAGAATAGCCTAGGGCCTGAGGATTGGTGAGATCTGGTGACCAACACAGCTAAAGGCCTATTCTCTCGGTACAAAGAAAACAAACATATGGATAGACAAGGCATAGCCTAGAAATGTGCACAATACCACCACAGGACAGATCCCAATAGAGACAACCTGATGTGTTGCCCTCTGAAAAATGTTTAGAAATCATTACAGGGCCACATTATGTGACATATCATAGGGACATTTCGTCATTTGCTCCCTCCCTGGAGCTCTAGTCGTAACATGCACATCAAATTTGCTAATGAAGTCTCTTCTGAAGATAATATGAGCGTGTGCATCTATAGGTTGGTTCTACCTCATACTACACACCCTGATTTGAATCCCTGCACTGGCCCTGCTGCTAGTAGGCTATAGCCTAGTAGTAGTAGTACATGAATCGGAAGCCCCCGTAAGGCCCCAGAAACCCATCCTCCATGACTACCTCCCTACAGTGTCAGGAAGCTGGTCTCAGGGAAACCAAAGCTTGTGACTGGTTGACTCAGACCATGCGTGGCTGGCCCTCCTGCATTTCCTGTTAACCACTCGATGACGCTGTACACTTCCCTGGCCAGTGATCACAGCAGAGAGAGGACACCAGCCCTCTCTCTCTTTATCTGACCGGCAGCCAATCCATAGTTGTCTCCCATTCCCTTATAACCTCATCGCTCAAGATGACCATGCTACGGCCTGTTCAACAATCAATCGGTTCCATTTCCCACTGCTGTCCTTGAAGGTGCCCTGCTGCTTTGCTATTATAATAATATATCAGCCAGACATATGGATGGATGGAAACAATATTCACCCCTCCATTTAGTGCAGTAGGCTTCTAAATTAGCCCTAAATTGAGGAGCATTACAAGCGACCGACGCAGAGCTGAAAATTGTATTATCACAGAGGCGCCCCTCTATCAGTGAATCTCCAGTCATTAATCAGCTGAGGAGGGTCTGACATCTCTCTGGGAAATCAGAGGTCCAGCTTGCTCTCTGCGGGGCTGAAATGGCTGCTAGATAAGCACCAAACAAATAAAACATTTCTATCCCATGCATTCTGTAAGCTTTCTAAACAATGGATGAACATACTAGGCCTATAGTAATAACCACTACATACTAACCTCTCAGACGGAGGTAAAATGACCTAACGAGGTCGAGTGTCCATAGCGCATCAATCTTATGAGAAAAGGTAAGCCCATCTGGTGACAATGCAATGAGATAAAGTCCCTTTTTAATGTCACCACAAAACAATTTACAGTCACACTGCAACAGGAACTGTTACTTTGTGGTCACTTGAATTACGACAGACACACTGGCTTGTAATGAAAGTCATCACCCATATGAGCCATCGGTAGCTGCCTGCAGTGCAATTCAGTCCTCTAATCAAGTTCAATGTGGCTTTACTTCTCCAGTTATGACTCCTCTAAAATAATAGGCTACGGATCCACACAATGCTGGAATAATAGCTCAATGTGAATTTGGGTACACCCTCGGGTCTTTGAAAAGCTTTGCTTAAATCCACACGAGAGTAAAGACTGAGGACTGTGGGGATGGAAGGGTAGAAAAGAACCCACTAAAATGAGAAGCAAAACATAATTTCACTCACTTCAACATTTCTTTATCAATGTGGTCCAGTCTAGTATTAGTTCGCTCTAAAGTTCTACCCTGATGCAGCACCAATGGATTACAAGTCAGCAGTCATGCTTGTCTGATTGCCTCATTCTTTAAAGAGTTTTTCAACAAGGGGCACTGCTACTCAGTCAGCTCTATGGCCCATCACGAGATAAACAATTGTTTAGGTTGTTAGACACCGAATAGATTAGCATTCCAGCAACATTATTTTGTTGAAAGATAAATTGATCTTTGCGAAATTAAGCTAATTTATTGCACCCAAATTGTCCAATTTAATTTCAAATAATATTCTATAACTATAGTACATCAACATCCGATTTGGACCAAACTTTTTCCAACAATGAATTAGACATTAAGAATCCAAAGAAATGGTCAAAAGCTACCCACGGACCCACCGCCAACAAGTATTCATTGAGTATACCAAACATTAGGTACACCTAATATTGGGTTGCACCCCCCCAACAATAAGTATACACTGAGTATACCAAACATTACGTACACCTAATATTGAGTTGCGCACCATCAGAACAGCATCAATTCGTTGGGGAATGGACTCTACAAGGTGATGCTGGCCCATGTTGACTCCAATGCTTCCCACAGTTGTGTCAAGTTGGCTGGATGTTTACACACTGGAAACTGTTGAGCATGAAAAACCCAGCAGCCGTGCAGTTCTTGGGGTAAAATGGTGAGCCTGGCACTTACTACCATACCCCGTTCAATGGCACTAAAATATTTAGTCTTCCCCATTCACCCTCTGAATGGCACACACACTATCCATGTCTTAGCTGCCTCAAAGCTTTAAAATCATTCACAATCCCTCCATCAGTGCTCAGACTGTCCACAATAGGCTGAGAGGGGCTGGACTGAGGGCTTCTAGGCCTGTTGTAAGGCAGGTCCTCACCAGACTTCACCGGCAACAACGTCGCCTATGGGCACAAACCCACCGTCGCTGGACCAGACAGGACTGGCAAAAAGTGCTCTTCACTGACAAGTCGCGATTTTGTCTCGCCAGGGGTGATGGTCGGATTCGCATTTATCGTCGAAGGAATGAGCATTTCACCGGGGCCTGCATTCTGGAGCAGGATCGATTTGGAGGTGAGGGTCCGTCATGGTCTGGAGCGGTGTGTCACAGCATCATCGGACTGAGCTTGTTGTCATTGCAGGCAATCTCAACGCTTTGCGTTACAGGGAAGACATCCTCCTCCCTCATGTGGTACCCTTCCTGCAGGCTCATCCTGACATGACCCTCCAGCATGACAATGCCACCAGCCATAATGCTCGTTCTGTGGGTGATTTCCTGCAAGACAGAAACGTCAGTGTTCTGCCATGGCCAGCGAAGAGCCCGGATCTCAATCCCATTGAGCACGTCTGGGACCTGTTGGATCGGAGGGTGAGGGCTAGGGCCATTCCCACCAGAAATGTCCGGGAACTTGCAAGTGCCTTGGTGGAAGAGTGGGGTAACATCTCACAGCAAGAACTGCCAAATCTGGTGCAGTCCATGAGGAGATGCACTGCAGTACTTAATGCAGCTGGTGGCCACACCAGATACTGGCTGTTACTTTTGATTTTGCCCCCCGCTTTGTTCAAGGACACATTATTCCATTTCTGTTAGTCACATGTCTGTGGAACTTGTTTGGTTTATGTCTCAGTTGCTGAATCTTGTTATGTTCATACAAATATTTACATGTTAAGTTTGCTGACAATAAACGCAGTTGAGTGAGAGGACAAGTTTCTTTTTTTGCTGAGTTTAGTATGGAGCTGTGGCTCTGAATATTGTTTCTTCATCCTATGTTATGTATTCCCACTCAATTTGGTGGGGTTTTCTCCCCCTGTTCAGAGAAATTACTCGTTAGCTTGCCATGAATATGGATTTGTTAGGTTTATGTCCTGTCCTACATCCTGATAATACCAGGTTATGACCATTAGATGATGCTGTTCCGGCTATCAGGTGATTCTTTTTTCTCTTTCTCAAAAGTGCACTGCAAATGCGAGCAGTTTCATATGACAAATGAAAATATCCTTCAGAAATGTAATAGAGGGAAAATCTAAAGATGCAACAACAAGCATGGGTTGGAAATATGACTAGGTTGTGTCTTTGGCTGCTGGACAATGAAAGACAGTTGAGAACATGAGAGAAATACTGGTTTCAATGGCATATGAAGAAGTGTTTCTAAAATAATCTCCTTAACATTCCTATGGTTGGAACATGGCAAGACCTTCCACATCCAGATTTTAAACAATTACATTTATGGTTCAATAGTTTCAAAATGTTGACTGCCTCCGCTCAGATTGCAAGGTAGGTGACGTTGCAACGCGCAAAAGGCACAGGTCTTAGTCTCCTATCGGAATGAACATGCCTCAAATATGTGGACAGAACCAAGCCTTTAGATATTAATAATGATCCTACATTACAATTGTCAAGATCCCAGAAATGTTCCATATGTACAAAAATCTTATTTTGCTCAAATTGTAAACAAATGTGTTTACATCCCTGTTAGTGAGCATTTCTCCTTTTCCAAGATAATCCATCCCCCTGACAGGTGTGGCATATCAAGGAGCTGATTAAACAGCATGATCATTACACAGGTTCACCTTGTGCTGGGGACAACAAAAGGCCACTAAAATGTGCAGTTTTGTCACACAGCCCCAGATGTCTCAAGTTGAGGTAGCATGCAATCGGCATGTTGACTGCAGGAATGTCCACCAAAGCTATTGCCAGATAATTGAATGTTCATTTCTCTACCATAAGCCACCAATGTCATTTTAGATAATTTGGCAATACGTCCAACCGGCCTCGCAACCGCAGACCACGTGTAACCACGCCAGCCCAGGAACTTCACATCCGGCTTCTTCACCTGCAGGATCATCTGAAACCAGCCACCCAGATATCTAATGAAACTGGGGAGTATTTCTGTCCGTAATAAAGACATTTTGTGGGGAGAAACTCATTCTGATTGGCTGGGCCTGGCTCCCAAGTGGGTGGGCCTATGCCCTCACAGGCCCACCCATGGCTGGGCACCTGCCCAGTCATGTGAAATGCATAGATTAGGGCATAATTCAATTATTTCAATTGACTGATTTCCTTATATGTAATAAAACTTCTCATTAAAGTTTGGCTACATTTTCAGGTGCCTCCCTTATATGCATAGGCTATCACCTACACTTCTACATGTAGGCTAATTATTTATATACACTGATGTCTTTCTTAACAGAATAGCTACTGTTTTTCGATTTTCAAACCAATTTAATTGGATATTTTGGTTAATGGCCTTGGTGCCCTAGCAGATGTTGGTGCCATGGCAGATGGGCACCTCTTGAAGACTAAATGGCCTTGCCCCTAAAATCACGAAATTCCAGGCCTACTATATACACTCATTGTTGAAGTGGGGGGTATGTGTGTGGCTTTTGACCATTTCTTTGGATTCATCATGTTTTACTCATTGTTAGAAAACAGTTTGATCCAAATTGGATGGTTACGACTATAATATTATTTATATGAATCCTATAAATTAAACTACCCAATTTGTCTCCAATCAATTTCTCAGAGATCAAATTATATTTCAACAAAACAATGTTGCAGGCATGCTAATCGTATCTGATGTCAGAACATTCTGAGATGGTGGGTGTCATGGCTTGCTGAAATGACATGGAACTACCCAAATGGGTACTTTAATCATGACACAGAACCATGATAACTGCTTGCTTGCCATACTGAATGTGGCGCGCACATCGTCCACCATAAAAAAAAGTATATATATATATATATATATATATATATATATATATATATACACACACACACACACACACTTTTAATGAATGAGATAACATTCAACTTCACATCAAAATAAAAAAGTGTTCACACAATTCTGCGAGATTGCCGGCTACTGATAACAAAAATACAATTATTGAATATCCTTTGTTGTACTGTGATACAGTATTAAAAAAAAAAAATGTTTTTAAACATTGTCGCTTACAACAACCTGTCTCCCACCACAGTCCAACCAAATCGGTGTTCCAACTCGCTAACAACATAGCGAACTAAAGCCAGGTCGTGAGATAGCGTCACAAGTTAGCATAACTGACACTTGATTCCTATTACGGGGAACATAATTAAAAACGTCCTGAGCGTGTTTGGGTTTCATTTATTCTTAAAATGTATAATATTTCGTGTATATAAACCAGTAAGGTGTGATTCACCAAATGCCCACTCATGACAAGATAACGTAAGCAGGCTGGCTAGCTAACGAACTCGCTCTGACACTCGCATGTACAGACAGACAGCCACTCCGGGATTCAGTCACAAAAATAATAAAGGAATCCCTTTTTTGAGAGTCGAAACCAATTAGTTGTTTTTGGACTACTTTAATGCATGTTGTAAAGAAAATACTTGTATCCGACGTTTGGAACATTAACCGGTACAAGTTTACATGCATTCTTTTACTTTTGAGACGGTTTGTTCTGACTTTGCAGTCGCTAGCTAGTAACGTTAGGTGTGTGTGGCTAGCTAATTACAGCTAGCGAGAGACACACAAACCATTACCTAGACTAGCACTCACAGCAGTTAGCCAGCTAGGTAAGGATATATAATTACGTTAACGACTGGAAATAAGTTTAACTTCGTCTGCTTAATTAAATTCAAAATCAATATTACTTTAACCCATCAATTTAAATGATATCTTAACTTACGGAGAAGAGGTGTCGCTGTAACGCTTTTCACTTGTTTTGACAGACTATTTACTCCTGTAATTCGATGAAGGAAGAAAGAAAAAAAAAAAAAAACGATCCCGGGGATCCCCTCTTCAGCCCTGCCCGCTGCCACTCCGGTTGCCAAATAATGAGCTTCTCTCTCACACATGGAACATAGCGTCACATCACTAAGCATGCGCATGTGGTCACACAAGGTGGCAACCGAGTCCGAGTACATTAGGGCCACTGAGCATATCATGTGTGTAAAAATATATTTCAAAAGTCCAGTTTTCAGTAGCCTGTCTCATCATTGCAATGCTTTGCCCCACAACCACCACAGGAATTCTTGCCATCATTCTACCTACCTCGCACCAGTGCTGTAATCAATTGTCAATTCACCAATTATCAATGTCTAACATGAATTAATGTCATAAAACATTTCAATTACTGTCTCTCCATGAAACTAACAGAGCATTTATTTTATTTTTTATTTTAATGTAAAAATCTAGTCCTATAGCTAGTCAATGGAAACAGTTAATGATGTGTAAATATTTCTCATATTGTTATCATGGTACTTGACAATTCAGTGCTTTGAATCCTCCCTAAAACAGCCATGGGCAGCTCTCTCATTCACAGTCCATACAACAGCAAACAACAACAACAAACACAATATTGGTACCAACGTGTAACATACCAGATGTATGAATGTGATGTCTCCACTGTCTTTCAATGAGTCCGGACCAATCTCAATAATTCTCCTGATCATGTCTTTGGGGGCATGAGGATCTTTGAACAGTATCTCAGTGCAGACATATCAGTTATTGAGGGAGAGAGAGGGAAAGAGAGAGAACAAGAGAGAGAGAGACTACGGAATCAGAGACAAGTAACATAAGTGGGAACTGGGGGCTGAATAAAAGGATCCAATTTTGGGGTAAATTCAACCCCTGAATATCACTATTATTGACCCTTATCAATATCACAATCCCACTGCAGTGATATCAATATTATCCCCCTGACTAAGTAATGCTGTGAACCTAATTCCAATCTGAAGTGAACCAAACCTAATACTGATCACCTGGGCCGATAGAAGTGTCTTCGAACTAACTATTCTTGGTGCCCTCATTAATTTAATCAGTTATGAATTCAAACATGCAATCGCATACATTGGCCAAAAATGTATCTTATGCCTGAACTCTCAGGTTTGATCCAAAAAAGCTAAGGGCACACAAAATCAATGCCCTTGTCTGGCCACTGCATTCTCGAGACCTAATTTGTAGTGTGATCTCAGAAGTAGTTCAAAAGAATTCCGGTGGCATAAGGTTGGCATCCTCTTCTAAAGGAGTTGGTGACATTCCCTTCCCTGGATGGAGCAGTGTGGGAAAACAACCTCAAGAAACAGGAGCAATTAAACAGTACCTATGCACTCTGCACAATCCATTTTAATTGGGGCCAAATGTCAAGCGATGTGTGAAATGTCAGAAACCTGTTCTTTAGAGAAAATTGAGAAATAGTGCTTTATAGCTTCAAACCAGTACAAAAAAAAGATGAGTCATATCAATGTCGGCACAATGTGTGACACTGGCTTAAAGCAACAAGGCACTATCAACTTAATCCCCACTGAAGTACCGGAGCAAAACAAGGAAGTACCCCTCCCTGTCACGATCAACAGGACTCACTATTTGGCAGGAAGCGTCTCCTTTCAGAACTGTTTATGCTGACACTTATCACCTAACAAGCATCACTGCCCAACAGCACTTATGAACATACCTAAAATCCAACAACATATTACTTTCTAAAATGACGTACAAATCGAGAGGCTGATTCGTATAAATTGATTGGATTTTTTGGGGTGAACAGCAATTGTTGTAAACTTGTTGAGTGTGCAAGTCATATCAAAGGAAAGACAGCCATGACATCTGCATGGCTGACTGGTAACAAAGACAGTCATGTGACCATTACTGGCTGACCATTAGGTCGGTATTTATTCCTGCAGTAATTCACCATCAGGAGGGATTCAGCATTCCCCTGAATAAGGAACATTAAACGAGATCTACAAATCAGACGCCTTAGTCAAAGAGAAAGGGTAGTTTTACAAGGTATCCTCCTCTGTCCTGTGCCTGAATGATACTCTCCCCAAATGAACTCAACTCTGAATCTCATGTTGGACCCACAAGATACATGATGTCTTGTCTTGTCTTTATGGGCTCATGTATTGTACTGTGTAGTTAGTTGGGGACAATTTATTTTATGAAAGTGATATAATGATAACTATAAAGGAAATTATTCCTAAGTAACTGCACAGTACAATATGAATATAGATGACTACTGTGTGAATAAGGAGTTAAGTCAATGTATCTCTATAATATAAATGTATGTAGGCTATATAAAAGTACTGCATATTTATCACAACCCACTGGGCACAGACGTCAATTTAACGTCTATTCCACGTTGGTTCAACGTACTTTCATTGAAATGGCGAGGAAACAACGTTGATTCAACCAGTGTGTGCCCAGTGGGAACATGGTAGTGGGAAAAGTCATGATGAACTCAATATAGAACTCACTTCTAATAAACACTAAGTACACTTACTGACAAACATTCCATAACACTTTGGTTGCAAATACCATGTTTATTCAGACTGCTATCCAAAAATAATTGAAAAACTGTGTAATCATTTAAAAACACATGCATTGAATAGAATATGGCATGCACTCAAACTTTGTGTCCATATATTTGTTATTTCCAACTGTGGTAATTCAAAAATAGTTTGAGATGTATATTCAAAAAGGCAGATGGGTTTTTATGACAGGGCCAAATGTTACTGAAATTCACTGTCTCAAATCAGGTTTATCAAAATACAGCTCAAATGCGGCCCATGCTGGTCCATGAAATGACTGCACTTGGTGGACAAGAAATGCAAATCTTATATTACTATTTAATTCAAAAGTTGTGCTACAAAATGATGACTAGAAAATCCTCAGGAATTGGCTAGCAGCAGCAATTCTATTATTCATAGTGGATTCATATTAGTAAACTCAATGCATAAGGAAAATAACATCCATGCAAAGTAAACCACGCTGTTAACCACAACTTAGCCTAACAACAATCCTTAAATTAAAATAAATGATTGTGGGTGGTCATATCTGTTTGGATGCTTCTCTCTTTGTTCTTATATTTGTTCTTATATTTGAGCAAGGACAACTTGGTCTTCCTCCTGGCATTTCTTTCCTCCTGTTCCTCAGTGGGGCCAAACAGTTTGGGTTCCTTTGGCCCAGTGTCTTTGGTACAAGTAGTGTGAGTGGTCATATCTCTTTGGCTGCCTCTTTCTTTGTTATTCTCTCTGTGGTCCAGCAGCTGCAGAGTACCCTGGAACAAAGATGCCTCTGCCCTGGTCCCGGCCTGCCTTTCCTCCTCTTCCTTAGTGGGGCAATAATACTTTTTAGCATAGTCTCCCAGCATCCTCCCATAGTATCCTTGTAAACCAATGTCACTATTATTTATTTGGCTCAGCACTCTGTCAGCTGTCTGTAGCACTTTCTCCAGGTTCTGGTAGTCCTCTGAGAGGGCTGCAGCCACCCTGCAGTGCTCCTGCTGCTGCCAATGCAGCTTATGGTGCTGCTCCTGAAGCTCTGATCGGAGGGGCTGCTACTGTGAGAGGACAGAATTGTGTTCGAAGATCCGAAATTGGTGGTCAGAGTAAAGGTTCTTGCACATGGACTTCAAGGCTTTGTTCTTTGTCTGCATGGCCCTGTACTAACTGAGTCTGGACTTTGTTCTGGAGGCCCTGGTAGTCTGCCTCAACATCCTGGAACTTAGATTTGAGGCTGTGATGCTGAACTAGGAGGGTTTTATGTTTAGAGACCATTGTTTTCTGCTCGGAGATCAGCTCCTAGTATTCAGTGAGGAGGCTGTGATGATCCCAGAGGAGTGCCTGATGCTCACCCTCCAACACTTGGTGTTGCCACATCAGGGCTTGGTGCTGCCACATCAGGACTTGGTGCTGCCACATCAGGACTTGGTGCTGCCACATCAGGGCTTGGTGCTGCCACATAAGTGCTCGGTGCTGTGCCTTCAGAGCCTCATATGCTGAGCTCTCTGTCTGGAGCCTCTCACTCAGCTGGACACTGTAGACTTTTGCTGTGTCCAAAGCTGACTTCAGATCTTTGACCATGGCCTCACCTTCCAGGGCTAGACTCTTCTCATGGAATTTCTCAGCCTTGACAATCTCCGAGGCCACAGACTCCTCCAGGTCACTGCAGACTGCTCTGGTCTCATAAAGCTCCTCCAGCACACTCTAATGCTTGGTCGCCTCGAGGTCAGTCTGGAGCTTCTGTCCTCTGATCTGATAGTTCAGAGGTCATTTTGATGGTGCTTAGACTAATTTCTGCATTTATTGAAGGAAGGCCTTTACTTGAGCCCTCAGGTCCTGCCCTTGGGAGCTCAGATCTCGCTTTTCAGAGATCCCTCTCTCTCTCTTTCAGCTGGTCACTTTGAGCTTTATCTGCAGATGTAGCAGACTTCAACTCATATAGGTCTTTCACCATAGCTGTTGGCTCCTGCCCTGTTCCTCTGCCAGCTCAGAGGCCAGTTGGTCAGAGATTATCCTTGGTTTTGCTCTGTTCCTGATTGGCCATTCAGCTCCAGCTCCTCAGCCTCAAGCTTCTTGATCTTGTGCTGCTCCGTTTTAAAGTCTGAAGCAATTTTGTTGTCTCTCAGCCGGAGCTGTGTGTTTGTGCAATGCTCCTCGTCCAGTGAAGCCTGTAGAACAGCTTTAGCTGCCCTCTCCTTCTTCAGAGCCTCCCTCTGTGCAGCCAACTCTGAATCCTCCCCATGGGATGGACGTGCAGCAAGGGACAAAGATTACTTGTTCCCTTCCTCAGCAGACTTTTTCTTGCTGGTAAAGGCAGATAATGTGGAAGAGGCAGCCTGTTCCTGGACCTCCTGAACAATAGATGAGGCAGACTTCTCCTGCCTCTCCTCAACAATAGTGGTAGGGGAAGCAGCATCACACAGAGGTATCTCATTTTAGTATGTGACCACTCTTAGAGCATATTTTACTCACATTAAGAATAACGGTATAATGATTCTTACCAGTGTCCTCAGGATGGAAGGGACTAGGGGCCTTGACTTCCTCAATGGAACTGTTCTCCACACCGTGGCTGGTTGAACCAAAGATGGCAGAGCATTTGTAGGATGTACATTTCTCCTGGACGTCCTGTACTTCCTCAACAATAGAGACAGACTTCTATTGCACTACCTCAAGGATAGAGGCAGACTTCTCCTTCACATCCTCAACAACAGAGACAGAATTCTCCTGCATATCCTCAACACAGGAAGTTGGTGGCACCTTAATTGGGGAGAAAAGGCTCATGGTAATGACTGGAGCGAATCAGTGGAATGGTATCAAATATATCAAACACGTGGTTTCCAGGTGTTTGATGCTATTCCATTTGCTCTGTTCCGTTCTCCCCTCAGCAGCCTCCACTGATCCTCAATGATAGAAACAGACTTCTCTGTCTGCTTCTCATCAGATTCCTAATGCAGAAACATCACATGAAACAGAGGCATCTAGTATTAATATGGGGCCTATGTTGTAGCATCTTTACTCACACTGAGAATGATTCTTACCAGCGAATTCTTACTATATAATTCATGTTGAAAATTCGTAACATATTATACAAATGAATGATGGACATACACAAATTAAAAAATACCATCCCAAACATAACATATTATACTAATTTGAGTGTCCCGGATTTCCGTTTACTATGCCTGCGTTTACACAGGCAGCCCAATTCTGATCTTTTTCTCACTAATTGTTTTTTGACCAGTCAGATGAGCTCTGAAAAAGTGTCGATGTGAAAAGCTCTGATGTGATTGGTCAAACAACCAATTAGTGGAAAAAATATCAGAATTGGGCTGCCTGTGTAAACGCAGCCTTTGTTGAAGTGGTTGCAAAAATGTTTGTTCTATGTATGATTACAAAAATAATTTGAGAATACATGGAATGGTGCAAAGTGAAAACGTATTATTGAATGAAGCATCTGCCAGGCACATGCCCTTTTCTGATTATTCTTTTCATTGATCCCGTTTGCCCAGTTCCAATTTAGTCTTGATGCACACACAGCACGGCACTATGCAGGGAGTTGGGGGTCAATCATTTAGAATTAAATTAACTCAGTGAATTGCATTCTCATCTATGGATCATGTGGACATAAATATCTTTCATAAATAGTTATCATGGTATGAAATCATTATATGCTACTTGTATGCATGTTGTATTTTCAGTACATTTGTCAGAAAAGTTACATTTTTTTGAATTAAAGATAGCTAAAATCACCCACTGACAATCATTCTCAAACAATGCAAAATTATGGTTGCAAATACCATGTTTATTCTGACTTTTGTCAGAAAAATTATTGAAACAAGCAATAAAAGTATAGGCATTGAATAGAATATGGCAAGTACTCAAGCTTCTGATGTGTCTACTCATTAAGATTGACTTAAATGCCAAGCATTGAGTTGGAGTACTACATCTTGAGAGTTTAAAATTCATTACACACTTGACTACATTTACGTTATAAAATGTCACTGTACAATAAAGGTTTCGTATGTCGCATATCGATATAATGTATTGTCAAGAAAACCCTTAACTAGAACTATAAAGACAAATTCTAATATTACAAAAAGTAGCATAGATTTTTTTTATCTGAGGTTCCTTGTATGTTCATAAAATGTCCAACTTCATGATCTATGGAAATTAAATTAACTATAGTTCATATGTACAGAAAACAGATGAGTTTGTGATGCATCTTGCTAATCTATGACAGGCCAAATTTAACAAAATCTCTCAAAGCAGGTTTTTCAAAGCAAAGCTCAACAGGGACACCTGCTGTTCCATTAAGTAACTGCACTTGAACATTCAATTATTTCGCTATTCTCACTTGCAGTCTTTCAGCAAGAAATTCAAACTGTTGAGCTCAACAACACTACCCAGTTAACATTCAGATCCAAGTCCAAACTTAGCATGAAACAAAACATGTTACTGGTTCAATACATGAGAAGTGATGGCAATTGTACCTACACTAATTCATGAGGATGGGATGGGGGTGGTACAAAACAATGAAGCTGTGAAAATCTTCAGCAGATGGTTAGCAACACGTGTAGAGTAAATCAATATCAGGAACTTCCATGCATGAGGAGAAATTGCATTCATACAAAGAAAAGCTGGAGAGAAAAAAACCATGAATACCTTATTCATATAACTGCTACAATGTTTTCACACTCCCCCTCAAATTTTCCTAAGACAGAAAGAAACTATGGTTCAATTCTAGACAACTTTGAGGCCTTTAGGAAGGCAGCCCTTGTGTTACGAGCCTGGTGCTCATAGCAGGCTGGCCAGGCTGGATGTTGGGCCGTTCTGGGCTTGAAACTGCTCAGGTGGTGGGCCGTCCGTCCACTGTCACAGAGAAGAGAGAGACAGATTAGAGTTGTTAATTACCCATCTGAGCCAGACAGACAGTCATACAGATTGATAGAGAAGACAAAGGACAGACAGAAAAACACAGCTAAACAAGCTATATCATCGATCTACAAACCACAACTTTGATGGCAGTAATAATGAAAGATAAAAAGTTAACATGGATAAGTTGATACGTACGCTGATGAGGTTGTGTTCGGGGAGGCTGCAGGCAGCGATGTGGTCTTGGAGAAGCTGCTGCGAGAAGTTCTGGTGCATCTGAGCTGCTTCATGGGCATCTATGGTGTTTCCCAGGGCCTTATTCAGATCTACAAGGACAAGACAAAAACAATGTGGTCAAGGAAACCTACCTCAAATACTTTAAGCCTAGTAGGGAGTAATGAAGCTCAAACCAAAGAAAGAAAATGTGCAGGTGTGGGCATACCTTTTAAAAGGGCCGAGGACCACAGCTGGACAGACATGTCAGGGATCTTGCTGGCCAGCTGCATCGCTGGAACCACCATGTTGTTGCTCTCCTGGAGAAAAACAACAACATATTGTTATGCAACCTACAGAAGCAAAATATTTTGCCGCAAACACGTTGAATAAAATGTATAAACAGTACGGCATGGACAAAAAAAGGTGAAAGGTTTGTATATGGGACACAGGCACACATTTTTTGTTGTATTGTTTGTACTATTATGTTTTTATTTTTAGTATATCGTTGTATTTTAAATTTGTGTGACCTTGTTTCCTAGTCTATCAGTCTATCAGTGTCTTGTTACTTGTGGACCCCGGGAATAATAGATGCTGCTTCAGCAAAGGCTCATGGGGACCCGAATATACCAATAAATAAACCAACAGGGGCAGGGTAGACGTTTCTGGCAAAATATCCATTTGTGACCATTGTGGAGTGATCTTACCCTGTGGTTTCCCAGTACATAGAATATATGGCCTAGCAGAACCAGTGAGCAGGCTGTCAGTCTATTCAGGTCCTCCGCGTTGGACATCTTCAGAGTTTCTCTAAGGAACCGTCTGCAATAAGAATATCATTATGAAATTATTATTTCCCAATTCCCACTGAAAGTTTGAGGAACTTATGGGACACTTCTCAGCAACTCAGTAAAAGAGGTGGGGGAGACTTACTTGGCCTCGTTGTAGCGTCCTTGAAAGAAGGACAAGAGTCCTCGGACGTAGAAGGCTGCAGCGCGGAGACAGTGAGAGCTGCAACAAACACACATCAGTCAACTCGGAGTCAATACACCTTCTCACCAACAGGCTGCACACGTAGCCTTAAAAAATAAGGTATTTGGTTCTGATGAGCAAGATTGAGTAACCATTAAAATCTGTTATGCAATACGCGCTTACACACCTCACAGGAAAGTTGTGATCAGGGTTTATCCTCTCAAGGAGACTGTAGAGCTTTAAAAGAAAGAACAAAGTTAATACAGTTGACAATTTATTTTGAGTAAAAATGAATAGCGTGTGTGTGTGTGTGTGTGTGTGTGTGTGTGTGTGTGTGTGTGTGTATGTGTATCTACCAACCTCCTGGTGTCTGTTTCCTTCCCTGATGTAGACGCTGGCCAGGTTTGTTACAATGAACGCCCACAGCTCCTGGTGTGTGGTTAGCTGGGGAAAAAACACACAGATTTACTCACCATCACAAATGTGACAATGTAAAACATATTAAACACATGCAGACATAAACCCGTATAATAAGCTTAGCGTTACGACTTACGTCACTTACCCGCAAAGCGGCGGTGAACTGTGCCTCTGCATTGTCCATACAGTTGACAGATATGCAATACAGGCCCTGAGAAATGGAACAGCATATACACAAAGTTGAGTGTTTTAGAGATACAGTAGCCCCAGTTACAGAAGTGGGTGGTAACTGTTATTCAAGGCAGTGAATTGAGGGTATGTCTTCTGGGTGAAGGTTTAAAATACTCACTAGTAGAGTGTGAAGCTGGGCAGCGTGATTGGTGAATAACCTGGGGGACTGTTGGCACAGTTGGCAGACCTGGGAGATCTGGGATACGGGGAGAAAAAGTAATCATCCTCATAAATGACATGGTGCTCCTAATCTCTATCCTATCTCAACTGCCAATGGGCACGAAAATGCATATAGTTCCGTAGCTACTTTGATTAAACTTTTAACATTCCACTATAACTTCATTTCAGAGTGAATGAGTAAAGTTGAACAGAAATAAAAATGGGTCAACAGTTGGTTCTATACTACCTCTTGTAATGCGGTGGCCTTGTGACCAGTGACTAGTCGGCACATGATGATGTGCTCCAGCAGAATGACCTGGAAAGTGGAGAGGATGGGACTGCTGTCCAGCACTGAAATAGAGGTTGAGCCAAGAAGACCTTTTAGACAACAGTGAGTGTTAAACAGAGGTGAGATAAGTGGGCTTCAAATCACATACTTTTTAGTTTCTCAAGCTGCATGAGTGCTTTGTCTGTGTATTTCTGTGCCTTCTCCAAATACCCTGCTTGCATGGAGTGCATGACAGTCACCTGGAACATATAGAGAACAAGGTTATTACCAGGGTTGGGGAATATCTGATTACATGTAATCAGCTATGTAATCGGATTTTTTTTATTTATATAATAATTTGTAATCCATTACCAGCAAAAAATATTGTAATCAGATTACAGATACTTTTGGGGAAAAAATGGATGATTACCTCTTGGATTACTTTCTGTTTTCTCAGTGACAAATTCAGCATTGAAAAAAGGTTTGTTCCACCTGAGCGAGTCTGACCACTATGATGACACACCAAATGCGTTTGGTGGATCCTTTTTGTCTTCTTCTAATGCCTCTTAAGGGGCAAGTTATCAGATTAAATATGAGTTTGGGTAATCCAAAAGTTACGTTACGGACTACAATTTTGGACAGGTAACGAGTAACTAACGGATTACATTTAGTAAGTAACCTACCCAACCCTGGTTATTACTAAGGCTGTGACGATACAGTATTGCAATAGTTTATCCATGGCAAAAATGAAAACACGAAGCAGACCTTTAACTTCTTTGGGGTAGGGGGCAGTATTTTCACGTCCGGATGAAAAGCATGCCCAGAGTAAACGGCCTGCTACAAAGCCATAAAAGTTAGAATATGCATATTATTAGTAGATTTGAATAGAAAACACTCTGAAGTTTCTAAAACTGTTTGAATGATGTCTGAGTATAACAGAACTCATCAGGCAGGCAAAAACCTGTGAAAAAATCCAACCAGGAAGTGAGAAATCTGATGTTGATCGATTTTCAACTCAGCTCCTATTGAAGATACAGTGGGATATTGGTAATGTTGCACTTCCTAAGGCGTCCACAAGATGTCAACAGTCGTTAGAACCTTGTCTGATGCCTCTACTGTTTAGTGGGGCCGAAGGAGAGAGGAATGAGTCAGGTCTTCCATGAAGTGACCATGCTCTGACCATGCGCGTTCACGTGAGAGCATGCTCTGTTCGCAATTCTGAAGACACAGGAATACTCCGGTTGGAACATTATTGAAAAATGATGTTAAAAACATCCTAAAGATTGATTCAATACTTTGTTTGTCATGTTTTTACGGACTGTAATATAACTTTTTTAACTTTTCGTCCGTACTTTCCGCTGGACCTGCCCACGCGTCGTGAGTTTGGAAAGTGTACTGAACGCTAGAACAACAAGGAGGAATTTGGACATAAATGATGGACATTATCGAACAAAACGAACATTTATTGTGGAACTGGGATTCCTGGGAGTGCATTCTGATGAAGATCAAAGGTAAGTGAATGTTTATATTGTTACTTCTGACTTCTGTTGACTGCATAATATGGCGGCTATATTTGTGTCTTGATTGGGCTCTGAGCGCCGACTCAGATTATTGCATCGTTTGCTTTTTTCGTAAAGCTTTTTAAAACTCTGTCACAGTGGTTGCATTAAGGAGAAGTGCATCTAAAATTCCATGCATAACAGTTGTATCTTTTAGCAATGTTTATTATGAGTATTCCTGTAAATTGATGTGGCTCTCTGCAAAATCAAAGGATGTTTTGTGACTTCTGAGCGTAAGGCGCCAATGTAAACTCATATTTTTGGATATAAATATTAACTTTACCGAACAAAACATACATGTATTGTGTAACAAGAAGTCCTATGTCATCTGATGAAGATCATCAAAGGTTAGTGATTAATTGTATCTATATTTCTGCTTTTTGTGAATCCTCTCTTTGGCTGGAAAAATGGCTGTGTTATTCTGTGAATAGGCACTCACCTAACATAATCGTTTGGTTTGCTTTCGTCGTAAAGCTTTTTTGAAATTGGACACTGTGGCTGGATTTACAACAAGTGTATCTTTAAAATGGTGTAAAATACATGTATGTTTGAGGAATTTTAATTATGGGATTTCTGTTGTTTTGAATTTGGCGCCCTGCACTTTCACTGGCTGTTGAAGAGGTGGGCTAACGTCTCACGTACCCTAGAGAGGTTTTAAGAACCTGCTGTATGTAGAATATTGTGTACAATAGCTTGTAAAATAAATACATTTTACTCTGGATGAAAACATGATTATGTTTGTTTACAAGATTAGTAAAGACGCATTGTGTTTTGTTTACTATCGGGATACTGGGATCATTCCTGCCCTAGTTATTACCATGTAACATGTTGATATTACCACAGTATAGCCATCCAATCCTTTCAGATCTGCACAAGTATCTAGGGCGGAATCAGTCCTCAGGCATCAGGTGAATGAGGAAGAGATTGGGCTCACCAGGTAGACAAGAACACACATGTGCTCTTTGGGCAGCCAGTGGAAGAGGTCAGCCGGGTTACTGGGCAGGATCTCATCGTCGTGGAGTGTAGAGATAGTCTGGATGCACTGCTGCAGCTGCTTCAGACAGGGCTTCACACTCTTCACCTGCAGCACACAACGTAAGGAAGGGGTGGGTCACTATCAATGCAACTACTTAACAATTACGATACAAACTACAGGGAAAGTATTTATTTTTGAACAGGGGTGCACCCCTGTTGTCATAGGTGTCCTTAATTCACTGTCCTTGACAAGCGTTGTGCACCTTGGTCTTAGCCAAGAGGAGTCCTTACCTGTCCAGCGTCCAGGTAGTGTGTGACCTGCAGCACCAGAAAGAAGACCCTAAGAGACTCTTTCTGGATGGGGTTTCCCTGCCAGTTCTCCACGATGGTCCCACACAGAGTGAGCAGAGGGTGCACCTCCCCCAGCTTCCTCTCCATCAGTAGGAGCTGATACACAGGACAAAAAGACACATTATGGTAAAGACTATCCAGTGCAAAATTATTTTTTATTTCAATCCTTTAAAAGGGATACTTTGGGATTTTGGCAATGAGACCCTCCCCAGAGTCAGATGAACACGTGGATACCATTGTTATGCTTCTGTGTGCAGTTTGAAGGAAATTGCCAACTAGTGCTAGCGCAGACTGGAAGGACGTCTATGGTATATTGCGAAACTACCTCTAACTTCCTTCATTCTGGACGCAGAGACATAAAAATTGTATCCACAAGTTCATCTGACTCTGGGGTAATAGATAATGGGCCTCATTGCCAAAATCCTGAAGTATCCCTTTAAGTGCATAACATACTCAAGATATCTGTTTACCCTTATTAAATGCAAAAGACAGCCATTCAAAATTATGCATTTTCATAACAAAGAATTTGAGACTTACCATTCCTTTACTCAGGAGAAACAACGCTCTGTGAAAGCATACATCACCTATTCAGTCTATCGTTATAGGTAAATGTAAATGAAGTCTATTGGAGGGCATGTTGAATAACATCGCTCTTGTTTCAATGATGAATCAATGTGGACATAAAAAGTAAATAGTTCATAGCATCAAGGTTACAGCACCTGGTATATTCCGAGCCCACCACTCTGGCGTACTCAGCACCGACACCCAGGAGGTCACATGCAGACACAAGGTCCTTCTCTAGAGTGTGCAGTTGCTGATAGGGTAAAAAAAAAAGAGAAATTCAATACATTGCAATGTATCAGTCTACAACCAAACATCCAACAGAAAGGTGCCGTCTATCAGATGGGACGTTAAACGGGTGACCTGACTCTCTGTAGTCACTAAAGATCCCATGGCACTTACCGTAAGAGTAGGGGTGTTAACCCTGGTGCCCTGGCTAAATTCCCAATCTGGCCCCAATCATACCCAACTTCCAATTGGCTCATTCATCCCCCCTCCTTTCCCCTATAACTATTCCTCAGGTCATGGCTGTAAATGAGAATGTGTTCTCAGTCAATTTACCTGGTAAAATAAGGGTTAAAAAAAATACAACTATTCAGTTCAGTCAGTATTTACAATAAAGCACGACACAACGTACCGCCAGTTGAAACAGCAGGCGGCAGTGCCAATAGGGAGTCTGCTGTGAGATCTGAATTGCCTTTCGCAGTAAAGGCTTTGCAGAATCCACCAGATTCTGAAAACAGAACATGCAGAGTCATAACTACTCTACCTTACACTTGCATATAAACATGTTTTTCAAATGGATCTCCAGACAGAAAAAGATTTAAAATGTATTTTAGCTTTATTTACCGGTACCTGCTGACAGTAGAGTTCTGATAAAAGACTTGCAGCCTCAAATTTAACATCTTCAAACTGTGGGATCTGAGATATTCCATGAAGGAAACCTCATCAAATCAAAGTGTATTGGTCGGGTACAGAGATTTGCAAATGTTATCACTGGTGCAGTGAAATGCTTGTGTTTCTAGCTCCAACATTGCTGTAATAATACCTAACAATATGCACAATCTTGACATGTAATTTGACTAGAGATGTGCTTGGAGCAGCAAACACATATCTGAGAAATGTTCTGAAGAATTGCACATTGTAATGCTAGTTGGTAATATACTATATGCCATTTAACAAACGCTTTTATCCAATGCGACTTACAGTCATGCATGCATACATTTTACGTACGCAAATCGATCCCACAACCCATACTCTACCAACTGAGTTTCAGAGGACTACGCTCTGTGTTGGTCCCCAGCTAGTGTTGGGGTTGAAACCATATCATTGAAAAGGATACTTGTTGTGAAATGAACCACTAAAAAGAAAAGAGATGTTAGAGACAAAATACACATTATAGATGCATAACTTAGTCAAAGTAATCAACTGTTAGCAACTTGTAACACAGTGAAGCTAGCTAACGTTACAGTAGATGCAATAGGACTGGCGGCTAAAATATCATGCGAGCTAACTAACAAATACTATTCTGAATGCAATTACATATGAATGAAATTATCAAAGGGTCAGGATCTAAAGCTAGCAATACAACTTTTTCCCATTTGACTATAGGAGACCCCGATTAGCGCATCTCTGACTCCATACTCGAGCTTTCTCAAACTCTCCCTCCTCACCGCTTTCTCCAAGTGGCTCCGCGCGAGCTCGCTGTTCTTCGTATGATGATAGAGGACCGAGCCTAGTTGAAGATGAGTTCTTGCCTCAACCCTTTGCGGAGGTTTAAACTGGAAAACAGCTTGAAGACAATGTACACACAGACGAATTTTGGGTGGGCTTGAGGTGCGGAAATGTTCTGCAAAGCCGAGAAGGGCGAGGTACCAAGATTCCGGGGCCTCTACGTTGGACGCCATTTTCCCAATAACAACAACTATTGAGCACCGTGTCACCCTCGCGTGTTTTCGACTACAAGCGAGATCTTTGTTTTTGAAAACATCTATGGTACCTGTAGTCCAAAACAAGTACGTGCCGTAATAATCTATATTTGTAGTCCAAAACAAGTACGTGCCGTACGTGCTATAATAATCTCGTGAGCGAGAAAAACTCCAATAACTTTTAGGCAGACAACACCTAGATTTAAACCACCGCCTGTCTCAGTTTGGGAGAATCGTCAATCTAGTCAAAACCTCGTCAACGGTGTGAAAGACTGACAAATAGACGGCGGTGTTGCAAAACCACAGAGATTGACCCAACAACAGCAAACAAACAAGGAAATGTGGACGGAAGACGACAGTAGAGTTAACCATTGAATGTGAAATAATTTGGAAGATTTGCCGGATCTTCATCAAACACACACACAGTAAACCAGATTAAAGGTGAAGGATTTGTTATGCGCATTCATTTCAGCCTGGTGTGCAGCAATGTTTACATTTTCCTTGCATTGATTGATTATGATAATAATATTGAGTACTTATGTCACTCTGAATCCCTACATTACTTATTTGTAATACATCTCTTAAATAGGTAGCTCCAGTTTAGATCCCTGTAATATGGATATCTTCCATCCAGATGTATATATCGTAGAGTTGAATAAACTCAGCTATATAAAATGTACATATATTAAATGTGAAGCTATTATAATGGGTCATTTCGATGTACTGTTTTACAAGTAAAATATATGATATTATGTATTTATATTTGGCTACATCTAATGCTTTGCTAGTATAGAAGTTGATACATTTCCAATAACTGTATTTAACAGCATATTTAATAACGGTGACACAGAGCTGAAGTGGGAGGGTTTGTTGTTAATCACTATTTTTATGTCTCCTGCAGTGGATTGTCTGGTGTTGGCTGACTGATTGTCATAGATAGGCCTACTGGTTGTTGTGATCAAGGGCACACATGGCCCATACAGTGCAGGGCCACCAGAGAGCACTGCCCCAGGCTGCAGTTCTGTCTCTCCCTCCCTCCAGCCATGCTAAAGTGAGTCCCCCTCAGCCCCCAGCCCCTACCTCGGGGGTTTTCCCTGAAGCAGAGTTGCATTTGACAGTTGTGGCTGCTTTGCGTGATGTATTGCTGTCTCTACCTTCTTGCCCTTTGTGCTGTTGTCTGTGCCCAATAATGTTTGTACCCTGTTTTGTGCATCTACCATGTTGTGCTGCTGCCATGTTGTGTTGGTTGCTACCATGTTGTTGTCATGTTGTGTTGCTACCATGCTGTGTTGTCATGTGTTGCTGCCATACTTAGGTCTCTCTTTATGTAGTGTTGTGTTGTCTCTCTTGTCGTGATGTGTGTTTTGTCCTATATTTTTATTTAATTGAATTTATATTTTTAATCCCAGCCCCCATCCCCGCATGAGGCCTTTTGCCTTTTGGTAGGCTGTCAATGTAAATAAGAATAACTTATATTGCTTATAACTTATAAGAATAACTGACTTGCCTAGTTAAATAAAGGTTAAATAAACTAATTCCAGTCAGGCAGGCCTACATACCACATAACTGTTTATAGCAGGATCATGCAGGTCAGGACATCATGGTGCATTACTACGCTGTATTATGACTATAAGAACATATTGTGGCGCAGCAGTCTAAGGCACTGCATCTCAGTGCTAGAGGCATCACTACAGACCCTGGTTTGATTCCAGGCTGTATCACAACCGGCCGTGATTGGGAGTCCCATAGGGTGGCGCACAATTGGCCCAGCGTTGTCTGGGTTAGGGTTTGACTGGGGTAGGCCATCATTGTAAATACAAATTTGTTCTTAACTGACTTGCCTAGTTAAATAAAATAAATATATATTTTATTTATTTTATTAGTTATACAATTTAAATATTGATTACTGCACTGTTGGGTAAAGGTCACAAGTTAAGCATTTCACTGTACTTCTGCATGTGACAATAAAACTTGAACATGAAGAAATTTATAAATGGTGTAGAGGTTTACTAAAGTCTACTGTAAAGTGGGTTAGGAATCTGCAGAAAGACAGTTCAGATTACACTCTGGCAGTCCAAGCACATAAGAAACCTTAAGCCTACATGTCTTTCCATCTGATACCTTTAGCCTATATCTGCAGCCAGTGATAATGCCATGTTAGAGTCTCCATTACTGCAGGGGTGTGAGTTATGGAATATGTTTTTGACTGATATCATTTCAAAGTGTGTTTGTCTTTCGTGTCCTGTGTGAAGTTGAGTACTCAGTGTTTCTTTCTGTGTGCAGAGATTGACAGTGTTGGACACCCTGCTATGTGGAGCGTCCGCGGGTGCTGTGGCCAAAACATTCATAGCCCCCCTGGACAGAACCAAGATCATCTTCCAAGGTAAGTCCATTTCTCTGGAAGAACATGCATTAGGAACACAAAGTAGGGGTTCCCTTCGGAAATACTTATTTGATTGTTATTATCTTTACCAGTTATTGTGCTAAATACTTATTTCATTGTTATTATCTTTACCAGTTATTATGTCTTAATACATATTTCATTGTTGGTATCTTTACCAGTTATTATGCTAAATACATATTTCATTGTTATTATCTTTACCAGTTATTATGTCTTAATACATATTTCATTGTTATTATCTTTACCAGTTATTATGCCTTAATACATATTTCATTGTTATTATCTTTACCAGTTATTATGTCTTAATACATATTTCATTGTTGGTATCTTTACCAGTTATTATGTCTTAATACATATTTCATTGTTATTATCTTTACCAGTTATTATGTCTTAATACATATTTCATTGTTATTATCTTTACCAGTTATTATGTCTTAATACATATTTCATTGTTATTATCTTTACCAGTTATTATGTCTTAATACATATTTCATTGTTGGTATCTTTACCAGTTATTATGCCTTAATACATATTTCATTGTTGGTATCTTTACCAGTTAATATGCCTTAATACATATTTCATTGTTATTATCTTTACCAGTTATTATGTCTTAATACATATTTCATTGTTGGTATCTTTACCAGTTATTATGCCTTAATACATATTTCATTGTTGGTATCTTTACCAGTTATTATGCCTTAATACATATTTCATTGTTGGTATCTTTACCAGTTATTATGCCTTAATACATATTTCATTGTTGGTATCTTTACCAGTTATTATGCCTTAATACATATTTCATTGTTGGTATCTTTACCAGTTATTATGCCTTAATACATATTTCATTGTTGGTATCTTTACCAGTTATTATGCCTTAATACATATTTCATTGTTATTATCTTTACCAGTTATTATGTCTTAATACATATTTCATTGTTGGTATCTTTACCAGTTATTATGCCTTAATACATATTTCATTGTTGGTATCTTTACCAGTTATTATGCCTTAATACATATTTCATTGTTATTATCTTTACCAGTTATTATGTCTTAATACATATTTCATTGTTGGTATCTTTACCAGTTATTATGCCTTAATACATATTTCATTGTTGGTATCTTTACCAGTTATTATGCCTTAATACATATTTCATTGTTGGTATCTTTACCAGTTATTATGCCTTAATACATATTTCATTGTTGGTATCTTTACCAGTTATTATGGCTTAATACATATTTCATTGTTGGTATCTTTACCAGTTATTATGCCTTAATACATATTTCATTGTTGGTATCTTTACCAGTTATTATGCCTTAATACATATTTCATTGTTGGTATCTTTACCAGTTATTATGCCTTAATACATATTTCATTGTTGGTATCTTTACCAGTTATTATGCCTTAATACATATTTCATTGTTGGTATCTTTACCAGTTATTATGCCTTAATACATATTTCATTGTTGGTATCTTTACCAGTTATTATGCCTTAATACATATTTCATTGTTGGTATCTTTACCAGTTATTATGCCTTAATACATATTTCATTGTTGGTATCTTTACCAGTTATTATGTCTTAATACATATTTTCTTCCTCCTACTTTAGTATCCTCACAAAAATTCTCTGCTAAGGTGAGTCTATTACAAGTCTCCTATATAACTTGCATTACACTAAATAAAGATGTACTTGATGTTTAGTATGCATGCTGCCATATGGGTGAATCCTAACTTCCACTTAAATAAAAAAATTCACCTAGTCTCCCATTGACTTCAATGTGAAAAAGGTAGGATTTGCCCCAAGGTGTGTTGAGTTAGTGTTAAAGGGATACTACGCTTAAGCCCTTGTTCTACTTACCCAGGGTCAGATGAATTAGTGGATACCATTTTTATGTCTCTGTGTACAGTATGAAGGAAGTTAGCGGTAGTTTCGTGGGCGAACGCTAACCAGCGTTAGCGCAATGACTGGAAGTCTACAGGTACAGTAGCATTATTGTGTTGCTGTGTGTGCCCCCAGGAAGCTTTCAGACTCATATATTGTACGTACATGAAAGATGGCTTCCTCAGCCTGTGGAGGGGCAACTCTGCCACCATGGTGCGGGTCATCCCCTACGCTGCCATCCAGTTCTGCTCCCATGACCAGTACAAGGGAATACTGGGGAGATACTACGGCTTCCAGGGAAAGTGAGTAGAGTACCCATCAGTGTAAAGAATCGCAAATACACACACTGTTTAATGTAGCACCATTTGACCTCTGGTGGTCTCCATCAGCCTCCAAAGCAACCCTTCAGTGATCGTTCTTGAACAGAACAAACCATTTTCTCTACTGTGACAATTCCTAATAATACAAATGATACGCATTCATTGTAGAAAACATAGATGTTCTGTAACATGATGGAATCCATCTTGTCTTTTTCAGAGCCCTGCCTCCTTTTCCACGTTTCCTGGCAGGATCATTGGCTGGCACCACGGCGGTCATGCTCACCTATCCCCTGGACATGGTGCGGGCCAGGATGGCGGTGACGCCCAGGCAAATGTAGGGCACTCCGATAACGCTCGTCATTTTTTATCTTTGAATGTAAAAACATACCTGCATGTGGCTCCCCTTTGCACACTTGTTCAGTGTTCAACAGGCATGTACTGTAAGTTAGTATAGGTCATATTACTATCCTAATCAATAACCTTATAGGTTAATATCCTTCTCTTATCGTTCTTGTTTCGGTTGCAGGTACAGCAACATCATGCACGTTTTTGTGCGCATCATGCAGGAGGAGGGCATAAAGACCCTATACAGAGGCTTCTGCCCGACCATCTTGGGAGTGATCCCGTACTCAGGAATCACCTTCTTCACATACGAGACCCTCAAGAAACTGCATGCAGGTACAGACTTTAAAAAAATTATAATTATCTTTATTGGATAATCAACTTTTTAATGAAGGGCTGAGATTCACTTAAATTGATCCCTCTCTTTCTCTCTCCTCCCATCCCTCTCTCCAGAGAGAACTAGGCGGTCCCAGCCGTACTCTTACGAGCGTTTGGCGTTCGGTGCGTGCGCCGGCCTGATCGGCCAGTCGGCCTCTTACCCTCTGGACATGGTTCGCCGACGCATGCAGACGGCCGGGGTGACGGGCCAACAGTACGGCAGCGTCCTGGGCACCATGAAGACGATCATGGTGCAGGAAGGGGGGGTGCGTGGACTCTACAAGGGCCTCAGTATGAACTGGATCAAAGGGCCAATCGCTGTGGGGGTCAGCTTCACCACCTTTGACCTTATGCACAACCTCCTGCACAAGATGCACCAGCTAGGATACTTCACATACTGAGCCAGCAGGGGGAGCCAGAGGAGAAGCTCACTGTTGGGACCAGTCATTCGCTCACAGGGACTAGCACGGGCGCAACTTTCACTGGGGACAGGGGTACATGCCCCCCCCCCCCCCCATTCTGAAATTGCATGTTTGTCCCCCCGAGTTTTATCATTGGATTGTGATACAAAATGAGGCAACGGTGTGCTTTAGGACCATGTGGACGCCTCCGAGCGGTCGGGTAGGCTGTTTGGAGTGTTTTTCTGACTGGATTCTTTTTTAAGTACAAAAAATATGCCCCCCGCACTTCTAAAACCAAAGTTGTGCCCCTGGGGACTAGAACGGCAATAATATACCAGATCTGTCTACTCACAATATGGATCCTCTCAGTAGGCCTAGGCACTCTACATGTCAAATAGGAATTCTAAGGAGAGGGTGGTACTGGACAGACAGGAGGAGGCAGAAGCTGTCAGTTTATTTAAACGCACATCCGTATTAAGCACGCACAGCCAGACCCCCACTCCTGCTGTAAACGCACAGCCAGACCCCCACTCCTGCTGTAAACGCACAGCCAGACCCCCACTCCTGCTGTAAACGCACAGCCAGACCCCCACTCCTGCTGTTGATGGATGGAGTGTCTGCGCTAGGGCCAAAATAAGTGTCCTCAAACTGGGTAGATGTGTGCAGATGTTTGCAGTATGAGAGGTATGACAATGTGAAAGATTTTTTGTTTCGAGGCCTGATCTTTGTTTGAGATTGGGGTATTATGTTGGCAAGGGCACATTTTAAAGGCCCAACGCAGCTGTTTTTATATCAATATCAAATCATTTGGGTAACAATTGAGTACCTTAATGTAATATATTTTCTATCATAATGGCCAAATATTGCTTTTTAGCAAAAAAATATTTCTCAAGAAGAAGTTTGCTAGGAATGTCTGTTAGTGTTCTGAGTGGGGAGGGGAAAACTGAAAACTAACTGTTATTGGCAGAGAGGTTTGGAACTGTCGTTGTTATTATTGGTCTATTAACTAATTTACTGCATGTTGAGTTGAGCATGGAAAGCCAAAACCCCCGCCCATGCAAACCTGCTGATTAGAATTTCCTCTGTAGATTATGGCTGGTTGGTAAACATTCAGAAAATAACACTGATCACATTTTCACACTTCTATAGTGTTAGTTTCATCAGCTGTTGTACAATAAAACACAGGAAAAACAGAACTGTACTTGAAATAAAATATATTTTTTCGTAACAGTATCTCTATTTGTCCATAAGGTGGAGCCAAGTGATCAGCAAACTAAAAGCTGGCCTATACTAGAGTGAAATATTCTAGTTAACTATGCTGAAAAGTCAAGTCAGCATTGCTTAGCCTAAAATAAAATGTGCAAAATTCTAGATCATTTATAGTATTTTGTTTCAAAATCTGTCATTTTATTTGATATATATATATTGATATATTTGATCCTATCCTTTACGGCTATACCTCTGAGACGGTGCAGCCACAGAGCGACAGTGGTTTGATGTAAATAAGCATCACTAGTTGTCAGTATCCCCTGGTGAACTTCAGGTTAGCCCCTGATGGGACATAGTTCAGCTTCTGATTACACCCTGCCTTACCTTGACCTTCACACTGGTCACTGTGGGGTTTGAGTAGGATCATTACTGAAACTATACCTTTTTACACATTTATACACCCACTAATGTGCAGAACAAATCCTCTCACACAAACACTTTCTATTTTATTTCATAAATTTTTTATTTTCAATATACTGGTTGGATTTCCTACATATTACTATGTCAATGTAGTTGAGTGCAAACCCACGCCACTCTTTCTAGTGCCACAGAATATCTGCAGTTTAGTCAAGTCATGCACCATTTTATAGAGTTTTCAACCTTGAGTTCTTTCTTTGATATAAATGTTTTTATTCCCCAAAGCTTTTTACCAAAGCTTAACAATTATCAGTCAACCTGTGAGGTGCCACAATGTCAGGGCTGAACTGAATTGGCACTTCACTTAAGGGCATACCCGCACAAGCACAGATAACCATTGAAGATATCTCAACTCATTTTAGGAGATTAAAAAAACACCATTTTAAAACAACAATGTTAGTAGTCCCTTAAATGACCAGGAAATTCCAGGTGCTCCTACTCAAATGTTACTATAACTTTCTGAATAGCTAAATAATACCTTCACAGTGTCATATCTTGCAATCTTTTATTTGACAAATGCATTTGCTTCAGTGTGCTTTATCCAGTCAGTACACTCTATGTATTGCTCATGCTCCTCAAAGTATGGTGAGGCGATATTGTGCCCAATGTGGAGCCACCTAACCCCCCTTCTGTGGCCAGTTAATGATACACACCAGTGGGTGTGATCCTGGGTGTCTGCTGCCACCTGACAGACCAACTGACCGACCACTTGGCTGGAGAGAGGACCCTGTGTCTGCTTCTCAGCCTTTCTGCCTCAGTCTCATCCTCCCTCTCTCTGACCTTGTCTCTCTGCCTCCCCGTCTTTCTGCCTTCCTCCCTCCATGTCTCTCTGCCTCATCCTGCCTGTCTCTCTGCCTCCCTGTCTTTCTGCCTCTCTGCCTTCCTTCCTCCATGTCTCTCTGCCTCTCTGTCTTTCTGCCTCTGTCTCTCTGCCTCTCTGTCTCTCTGCCTCAGCCTCCATGCCTTCCTCTCTGTCTCTCTCCCTCCCTATCACTCTCCATCCCTGTCTCTCTGCCTCCCTGTCTCTCTGCCTCCCTGTCTCTCTGCCTCCCTCCCTCCTACCTGTGACCCTGACTGTGAATTCTGGGATACCCTGCCACCCAACAGTGAGCAGCCAACCTGGTACCGCCACAATCTAAACAATAGAACTGTGCAATAAAATGGACAGAGGGGGCCTGGGATTGTGAGAGTGGGACGGGGACAGAGATTCATGTTGGAGGCGCGGTTGCCATAGGTACCTGGAACCGTGCCAGAGAGGAGAGCAATGCATTTGCATGTATTCAAATCTTGCATGAATAATTAACTATCCAGCCCTGGAACGCAGGCAGCAAACAATGGCAGTTTAAACATCTGCACCCTGGTCCTCTTACTCCTTGTATCCCATGACTGTGTGGGAGAGGTGAGGAGGTTATACTGGGAGGTATGCTGCTTGGAAATGCATTTGATTCGAATGTGTTAAGATGGAGGATACATGTCTGGTTAATATTGTTTCCCACGTAATAATTCAATGGCTGTGGGTGCCTTTCCAGGTGAAGGTGCATTGGGTGCACCGCGATCCCTCAAAAACAATCGGATTATGACACATGCCACATTACCAGGTTTAGATGTTTAGGAATACAATGAAAATGGAGCAATGTGAAACAGTTCACTTTGAGCTCATACCCAGACAAGAGCGTACTGGCTCAGTAGATGGGGAGAATATGGCTGCCCATCAGTGCAGTCAGACAACCCTGTGGCACTGCAAAGGCATTCTGGGTAAGATCCTGCTGCAGTCACTTTGATAGCCAGCCACTGTCAGGTTCACAAGCGCCTGTTCCGACAGTAGCTTTCATAAATTCCACCGCATTAAAATGCCTAGAAAGACATTATGGGGACATAAATAGCCTTGTAAACATATCCAGTTAAAACCCTCTAAGACAGCAAAAAGGACAGCGAGAAAAAATATAAAATCATCATAACGCACAAGACAATAAAGCCTCAGTCAGGAATGTAAACTCAATCAATCCCTTCATTCACACAGGCAATATTCTCAAGTGTTATAGAATGTTGCCTCCCCCATAGCCCAAGCCCACTCTCCCTACCTCAGTCTTGTTAATTTTATAAGATACAGCATATTGCCACTTATCATCTGGCAGTGTTGTAAAAGCACTGAGGTCACTGCATTACGGAGCTGCTGGGCTCAATACTTCCATTAGAGGGAGTGTTCAGGCTACGCTGGGCTCCATACCACTGCTCCAAGTGCATGGTAAACTAAAACTAAAACAAGAAGCTCCCGCGCTCAGGTCTGTTCAACGCTGGTCCGACCAATCTGATTCCACGCTTCAAGACTGCTTCGATCACGTGGATTGGGATATGTTCCGCATTGCGTCCAACAACAACATTGACGAATACGCTGATTCGGTGAGCGAGTTCATTAGAAAGTGCATCGGCGACATTATACCCACAGCAACGATTAAAACATTCCCAAACCAGAAACCGTGGATTGATGGCAGCATTCGCGCGAAACTGAAAGCGCGAACCACTGCTTTTAACCAGGGCAAGGTGACCGGAAACATGACTGAATACAAACAGTGTAGCTATTCCCTCCGCAAGGCAATCAAACAAGCTAAGTGCCAGTATAGAGACAAAGTAGAGTCGCAATTCAACAGCTCAGACACAAGAGGTATGTGGCAGGGTCTACAGTCAATCACGGATTACAAAAAGAAAACCAGCCCCGTCGCGGACCAGGATGTCTTGCTCCCAGACAGACTAAATAACTTTTTTGCTCGCTTTGAGGACAATACAGTGCCACTGACACGGCCCGCTACCAAAACCTGCGGGCTCTCCTTCACTGCAGCCGAGGTGAGTAAAACATTTAAACGTGTTAACCCTCGCAAGGCTGCAGGCCCAGACGGCATTCCCGGCCGCGTCCTCAGAGCATGCGCAGACCAGCTGGCTGGGGTGTTTACGGACATATTCAATCAATCCTTATCCCAGTCTGCTGTTCCCACATGCTTCAAGAGGGCCACCATTGTTCCTGTTCCCAAGAAAGCTAAGGTAACTGAGCTAAACGACTACCGCCCCGTAGCACTCACTTCCGTCATCATGAAGTGCTTTGAGAGACTAGTCAAGGACCATATCACCTCCACCCTACCTGACACCCTAGACCCACTCCAATTTGCTTACCGACCCAATAGGTCCACAGACGACGCAATCGCAACCACACTGCACACTGCCCTAACCCATCTGGACAAGAGGAATACCTATGTGAGAATGCTGTTCATCGACTACAGCTCAGCATTTAACACCATAGTACCCTCCAAACTCGTCATCAAGCTCGAGACCCTGGGTCTCGACCCCGCCCTGTGCAACTGGGTACTGGACTTCCTGACAGGCCGTCCCCAGGTGGTGTCCCGTCTGGACTACTGCAACTCGCTGTTGGCTGGGCTCCCTGCCTGTGCTATTAAACCCCTACAACTCATCCAGAACGCCGCAGCCCGTCTGGTGTTCAACCTTCCCAAGTTCTCTCACGTCACCCCGCTCCTCCGCTCTCTCCACTGGCTTCCAGTTGAAGCTCGCATCCGCTACAAGACCATGGTGCTTGCCTACGGAGCTGTGAGGGGAACGGCACCTCCGTACCTTCAGGCTCTGATCAGGCCCTACACCCAAACAAGGGCACTGCGTTCATCCACCTCTGGCCTGCTCGCCTCCCTACCTCTGAGGAAGTACAGTTCCCGCTCAGCCCAGTCAAAACTGTTCGCTGCTCTGGCACCCCAATGGTGGAACAAACTCCCTTACGACGCCAGGTCAGCGGAGTCAATCACCACCTTCCGGAGACACCTGAAACCCCACCTCTTTAAGGAATACCTAGGATAGGATAAAGTAATCCGTCTAACCCCCCCCTCCCCCTTAAAAGAGTTAGATGCACTATTGTAAAGTGGTTGGTCCACTGGATATCATAAGGTGAATGCACCAATTTGTAAGTCGCTCTGGATAAGAGCGTCTGCTAAATGACTTAAATGTAAATGTAAATGTGGTGAGGGTAGGTAACAACATCTCCACCCCGCTGATCCTCAACTGGGGCCCCACAAGGGTGCGTTCTGAGCCCTCTCCTGTACTCCCTGTTCACCCAAGACTGCGTGGCCATGCACGCCTCCAACTCAATCATCAAGTTTGCGGACGACACTACAGTGGTAGGCTTGATTTTCAACAACGACGAGACGGCCTACAGGGAGGAGGTGAGGGCCCTCGGAGTGTGGTGTCAGGAATATAACCTCACACTCAACGTCAACAAAACAAAGGAGATGATTGTGGACTTCAGGAAACAGCAGAGGGAGCACCCCCCTATCCACATCGACGGGACAGTAGTGGAGAGGGTAGTAAGTTTTAAGTTCCTCGGCGTACACATCACGGACAAACTGAATTGGTCCACCCACACAGACAGCGTTGTGAAGAAGGCGCAGCAGCGCCTCTTCAACCTCAGGAGGCTGAAGAAATTCGGCTTGTCACCAAAAGCACTCACAAACTTCTACAGATGCACAATCGAGAGCATCCTGTCGGGCTGTATCACCGCCTGGTACGGCAACTGCTCCGCCCACAACCGTAAGGCTCTCCAGAGGGTAGTGAGGTCTGCACAACGCATCACCGGGGGCAAACTACCTGCCCTCCAGGACACCTACACCACCCAATGTCACAGGAAGGCCATAAAGATCCTCAAGGACAACAACCACCCGAGCCACTGCCTGTTCACCCCGCTATCATCCAGAAGGCGAGGTCAGTACAGGTGCATCAAAGCAGGGACCGAGAGACTGAAAAACAGCTTCTATCTCAAGGCCATCAGACTGTTTAACAGCCACCACTCACATTTAGTGGCTGCTGCCAACATACTGACTCAACTCCAGCCACTTTAATAAAGGGAATTGATGGAAATGTATGTAAAAATGTATCACTAGCCACTTTAAACAATGCCACTTACTATAATGTTTACATACCCTACATTACTCATCTCATATGTATATACTGTACTCTATATCATCTACTGCATCTTGCCGTCTTTATGTAATACATGTATCACTAGCCACTTTAAACTATGCCACTTTATGGTTTTATACCCTACATTACTCATCTCATATGTATATACTGTACTCTATACCATCTACTGCATCTTGCCTATGCCGTTCTGTACCATCACTCATTCATATATCTTTATGTACATATTCTTTATCCCTTTACACTTGTGTGTATAAGGTAGTAGTTGTGGAATTGTTAGGTTAGATTACTCGTTGGTTATTACTGCATTGCCGGAACTAGAAGCACAAGCATTTCGCTACACTCGCATTAACATCTGCTAACCATGTGTATGTGACAAATAAAATTTGATTTGATTTGATTTGGTAGGGGCCACACTCACAAATGGAAACTCCCTCACTAGTCTACAACTAAACCACACATACATCTAGTTACATACCCCCAATCACGGTTTCATTTTTTATTTCCCTCTCCCTCTCTCTGATGCACGCATGCATGAAAACATGCACACACACACACACACACACACACACACACACACACACACACACACACACACACACACACACACACACACACACACACACACACACACACACACACACACACACACACACACACACAAACAGGATTCAATAGGACTCCTATACACATTTAAACTTGAAGGCCTCAGAGGCAGCATATCTATTTGCATAGTTGTGTAACTCCTAAATAAAAGTTGAAAGAAAACAATTATTTTATCAAATCACAATCAAACAATGATTTAATAACATTCAGCTTATTTACTGCAAAATATGAGGGTAACTGTACGTCACTGCCTCTGCAAAAAGGAGGGAAAAAGAGTAGCCAGTAAGAAAAGATATTGGGGTGCATCGCTAGGCCATGAAAGTTGAACGCATGCTTTGACTGGGTGGCGGTGGCTTAAAGGAAATGGAATAAGTTCGAGTGCATTCATTCCCAATCGTAAATGTGCTGTTGATGGAGTAGCTTTGCATCTGACCTCCCTTCCCCCCTCCCACTTCCCTCCCAGGCTCTCTGCTTCTCTCCTCCCAGCCTCTCTCCCCTCCAGCCTCTACTCTACTATAAAATGTTGCTGCACCATTGTTTCCCCATATGTCCTTGTGTCTCTGTTGACAGAGTATAGACAGAGGTTTACTCCTCAGCGATGAGTGGCAATCTGCCCTGCCTACTGTATTAAGATGGGGACCATTTTAAACAGCCATGTATTTTCAGAGGGGGATGGTCGGTGCGTCAGGCAGACTTTGCATGAGAAAAGCCGGGGTCCTGTGAACCTTCTGCTCACTGCGTCCACATTCAATAGCTCCACCATGGTTAGCATGACAAACTGCGCCTCCAAGTTCTCAGACTTTTTTGAACACACCCCTATCCCCCACTCTGCACTCCTCAACCCTCTTGTCCCTCCCCTGCACCCCACTTGCACCTCCTTGCACCCTCTGGGCTGAGCTTGTTCTTTTCATTAGTTGTCTGGGCCAACAAGTCCATAGGGTTAGGAAGGTGACCCCTACACACAGAGTAGACTCATATATAGATAGTACACTGATTTAAGCGCATGATAATAGAAATAACAATACAGGAAATTAAACATATCCAGTACAACTTTATAATATCCGATTTTTATTTTTTTATTCTCAAAATCTTAAATGTATTCAATGTATTGACTAAAGACATAAAGTAAAGAAAAATGTACTGGCCTGGCCACGATATAGACAGATATTCTTGCGTATAACCACAAATTGATATCAGTGCAATTTACTCTGAAGCTGACATTGCGTTGAACACCTTGCCTCTATGGCACTGTACAGTAACACTGTGATTATGAACATTACAGATCTTAATGCAAATACATATAAATAAGGTTACTGTGTGAGGCAATTCATTTTGATCTATAATGAGTCCATTGTGTGTTGTTTTTTAATATAAATGGCAGTTTAGATAAAGACTAATACAAAGGTTGGTATGGATGCCAGTCTGTTATTGATGATGTCATAAACACTGGACATTTTCCCGGGAGGGATATTACTATTCTGTAAGCACGTATTCACATGAGGAGCACTGCCTACCTTTTCCTACTGACAAAAACTAAACTTGGAAATAAAAAGACCCTGGCTGGTCAGAATGGGATAATCTCCCTCTTTCTTTCAGGCCAGGGCCCAGGGCCTCTCCCATATTCTGTTATTATAAATGTGGCTGTGTTTCATTTTATCTGCCAAACCCCAATAGACTGTAGATACTATGCCGACATCCCATGGGTTAAAATACAACAGTTGGACGGTTGTAAAAGCTGTCAATTCAACACATTTTTGCAGGGAGGGAGATTACTATTGTCACACCCTGATCTGTTTCACCTGTCTTTGTGCTTGTCTTCACCCCCCTCCAGGTGTCGCCCATCTTCCCCATTATCTCCAGTGTATTTATACCTGTGTTCTCTGTTTGTCTGTGCCAGTTTGTTTTGTTTCGTCAAGTCTACCAGCTTTTTCCCCGTGCTCCTGGCTTTCTCTAGTTCCTGTTTTCTAGTTTTCCCGGTTTTGACCATTCTGCCTGCCCTGACCGGAGTTAGAAACACAAGCATTTCGCTGCACCTGCGATTACATCTGCAAATCTGTGTACACGATCAATAAACTTTAATTTTATTTGACGTGCAATGGTTCACTGAGTGGACACAAGGTGTAAAACTACAGCTTCTGTTCTGACATGTGTCTGTCTGTGAATTGATCTTCTCAATCCTGAGCCTACCTACCGTTCTGTACCTTGTCACACCACACTGGATTACTGACCTCTGCCTGCTCTGAGCCTGCCTGCCTTTCTGTACCGTTCGGACTCTGCTCTGGATTACTGACCTCTGCTTGTCCTTGACCTGTCGTTTGCCTGCCCCCCTGTTTTTGTACTAAACTGTCTGCATCTGGGTCTTCTCCTGAGCCTATTCTGTAAGCACGTATTCACATGAGGAGCACTGCCTACCTTTTCCTAATGAAGAAAACTACATTTAGAAATAAAAAGACCCTGGCTGGTCAGAATGGGATAATCTCCCTCTTTCTTTCAGGCCAGGGCCCAGGGCCTCTCCCATATTATGTTATTATAAATGTGGCTGTGTTTCATTTTATCTGCCAAACCCCAATAGACAGTTGGATGGTTGTAAAAGGTGTCAGTTGAACAAATTCCATTATTCCATTATTACACAGTAGGCCTACATGAAAATTATCCGACAAAACACACAAAAAACACATTACATTTAAATAGATAAATTACATTTTGTTAATAATGGATAACTGACCTCATCGATTGTTACAGCAGTGCTGTCCTCACAATGTTACTTTATTATTCTTTAATTCCTCTGGCTTATTCATTATTGCATATTTATATTCATACAATTTTGAAGACATCCTGCATGGACCATGTTGTATTTTTCATAGGTCTGTGGTGTGCTCATGTGAGCTAATTCAACCAATCAGAGGCAGGTGTACTAAGAAAATGGAGGATCAAAATTAGCATTTATATCCAAACTGAAATGGGAGAGGCAATAAGGACACTGCTGACCTGCAAAACAACTAACCAAAATCTAAAACTGACCCTTACCTTAACCCTAACCTTAAACAAACCCTTAAACCTGACCCTAACCGTAACCTAATTTTAACCAATTCTGAAATTAAATATTGGTTTGCAGGTCAGGAGTGTCCTTATAGAATTTTCCAACAGAAATACACAGGAAACAAGCCAGACTCACATCTGAGGCAACAACATGTGGCATTGGAAACTCTTTATACATACACATTTGTATCTGAGGAATGTTATTTGTTTTGGTTAAATGACATACGTTTAGATGTCATATTAATAGAAACATTATAGATTTGATATAGGACATTTTTTGAAGCGTTTTAATATTGGTTTAATAATGTTATACCTTATAACATAATGCATTTACTACTGATACACTTCATGAATATACATTTTACAAATATTTTATAGTATATTTTTCAGTCAGTCAAAATTAAATGTAATTTTCTGTACCCGAGAACAAAGCTTTTAACTGTTATAATAAGAAGCATTTTGCCTCCTTTCCCCTCATTTAATATTATGAATATAACATACACCTTTAATATTATGAATATAACATACAACTTTAATATTCTGAATATAACATACAGCTTTAATATTCTGAATATAACATACAGCTTTAATATTCTGAATATAACATACAGCTTTAATATTCTGAATATGACATACAGCTTTAATATTCTGAATATAACATACAGCTTTAATATTCTAAATATAACATACAGCTTTAATATTCTGAATATAACATACAGCTTTAATATTCTGAATATAACATACAGCTTTAATATTCTGAATATAACATACAGCTTTAATATTCTGAATATAACATACAGCTTTAATATTCTGAATATAACATACAGCTTTAATATTCTAAATATAACATACAGCTTTAATATTCTGAATATAACATACACCTTTAATATTCTAAATATAACATACAGCTTTAATATTCTGAATATAACATACACCTTTAATATTCTAAATATAATATACACCTTTAATAGTCTGAATATAACATACCCCTTTAATATTCTAAATATAACATACACCTTAAATATTCTAAATATAACATACACCTTTCATAGTCTGAATATAACATACAGTTTTAATATTATGAATATAACATACAGCTTTAATATTCTGAATATAATATACACCTTTAATAGTCTGAATATATCATACATGATTCCAATAAAAAAGAGAAATTGCCATCATGTTCATTAATACTTAATCTAATTATTGATAGGATTTTTAAAAATAGATAATTATGTTCTATTTCCTTTGTTTTTCTATTGACTCTTATTTGCTTTAATTGGTCATATGCATGACATAGGTCTGCTTTGTCTATTGCTCTGTCATTGTAAAGGTAATTTGTGTCAGTAATGTTTGGGGTTGTTAGGCACCTACAAACAAACTACCACTACTAACTGGCCAATAGTGCCTCAATTAAAGGACAATGGCCACCCCTAATCCCTTTGATTACAGTCCACAGGACTTTTACTGCCCTGCAGGGAGGAACTGTTTGTTGTCATAGGAAGTCATTGGACAGTGGATAGGAAGCTGGATGGCTAGGTTCGGGCCATATGACATACCATAGTAAATGGTAAAAAAAGAAGAGAATTAATTCAAATAGCATACAACATTTGGTTAAGGTGATTTTGCTCAGAGGAGTTGTATTTTCGTTGTGCTGTTGTCCAGTTGTTATTTGATAGGTGAAATTAAAAATATAAAAAATACAGAATGTTTTTCCACATTAGGGAAACAAATGTCAAAACATATTCAAACATAAAGCAATTGTAAACCAGGGACAGACATCAACACTGGGTCTTATTTGTGGGATAAGTCATTTGTAGACTTTTTATGGCAAATAACTCTAGCAAGTGTTTAGTGTGGCTGAATATTAGTGGACATATTGTAGGGTTTATGCCCCATATTGTGATCAAGTCTGTGTCAGCAAACTTTAGGGGTAATCAGATATGTTATGGAAGTATATATAAGTTACGTTGACTGGGTCTAGAAAAACTACAGGTATATTTATTTGTTTTATTTAATGTTTGCCAACAGACCTCAGAACTGGATAGTGGATAGTGTTGACCCGTTTAGTTGGAGTTTAATTTCTCTCACCTTGTTTCTTCACAATAGTCATCATAACTGAAGATATTGATACAGTAATTGCCAATATATTGTTGGTGTTATTTACTATCATTTCAGAATGTTTCCCACCAGGCCCCTGTAGGATGCTTGGCCTGTTCTGTTCTGATGACCCCTCTTCGCCTCACAGGACAGAAACAATGAGAAGCCTTGCCAAACACCTAATGGCAGCCTGGACAGTGAATAGGATGAGGTCTCTGCTGTGTGTGTGTGTGTGTGTGTGTGTGTGTGTGTGTGTGTGTGTGTGTGTGTGTGTGTGTGTGTGTGTGTGTGTGTGTGTGTGTGTGTGTGTGTGTGTGTGTGTGTGTGTGTGTGTGTGTGTGTGTTTCCACCCAGAGAGGGGGGTCACTCCTGTAATCTCCAGAGCAGTGTTTAAGACAGTGCCTTGTAAGGTTGGGTTTATCCCTGGTGAGAGTGAGGGAATCTGTCCAGCTCAGTAAGCATGTATATCAGGCCATCTCACGGCTCACTGGACTCTCCCTGGGTGGGCCTGGGTCAATACCACCACTGCTGACTGGCCGGGCAGAATGGGATAATCTCCCTCTTTCTTTCAGGCCAGGGCCTAGGGCCTCCTCTCCTGGTGGCCGAGTCACAGCCTTCGGCCATGGCGGCTTGGCTCTAATTTCAGGTCATCCCCAGTCGGGGGGAGACAGGGGCCAGGCAGGCGGCCAGAAGCAGGGGACAGGGAGCCCATTTCAGCCAGAGCACTGGAGCGCATTGGGGCATCGCATGAACTGGCTGTTGGGAGAAAACAATAGGAGGTGTGATAACCAATAAACAAGGCCGGTGTGTGTGTGTGTGTGAGTGTGTGTGTGTGTGTGTGTGTGTGTGTGTGTGTGTGTGTGTGTGTGTGTGTGTGTGTGTGTGTGTGTGTGTGTGTGTGTGTGTGTGTGTGTGTGTGTGTGTGTGTGTGTGTGTGTGTGTGTGTGTGTGTGTAGCGCTTTCTTCAGCTCCAGCAGCTTGCTTCAACACCCCCTACTGATACTGGTATTTACTGTTGTGCCTCGTCTCTTACAAAAGCTTTCCAGAACTTGCAAACTGCTTTTTATACTGTTCAACATACCTTGTGGCAATTGAAGCTTATCCTCAATACTGACAAAACTAAACTAATGGTGTTTTCTAAAGCAAGAAATAGACCTCTGAACCTTTCACCTATTACTACCTGTCAGGGCAAGGAGATTGAGGTTGTAACCTCATATAAATATCTTGGAATTTTAATTGATGACGGCCTCTCTTTTAAATTGCATATTCAACAACTTACAAAAAAATTGAAGCTGAAATTGGGATTTTATTTTAGGAATAAGGCCTGTTTTTCTTTTGAAGCCAGAAGGAAGCTAGTATCAGCTACATTTATGCCTTTACTAGACTATGGGGATATTTTATATATGAATGCTTCCGCTCAGTGTTTGAGATCAATTGACACTCTTTACCAT
This sequence comes from Salvelinus namaycush, assembly GCF_016432855.1. Classification (NCBI taxonomy): domain Eukaryota; kingdom Metazoa; phylum Chordata; class Actinopteri; order Salmoniformes; family Salmonidae; genus Salvelinus; species Salvelinus namaycush. The sequence goes on along the minus strand of NC_052315.1, from coordinate 19,078,918 downwards.
GGCACTTTGAGATTTATTTTAAACTGCAAAACCTTTACGCACCACTGCACTTTGTATACCAGGGTTGGCTGGCCTTCTCTAGTCACTCGTAGGCTCAGTCACTGGTATACTTTTATTTACAAAGCCATTTTGGGTTTACTACCTTTTTATTTGGGAATTTTTATTGTTCAGAAATGTGGTGGGTACTCTCTTCGTTCGCTGGACTTTATCCTGCTAACTGTTCCAAATGTTTGAACTGAATTTGGTAAAAGGGCTTTTATGTACTCTGCGCCATCGTCTTGGAACGCCTTACAAAATACTTTTAAACTGGAAGAACTTGTCCCGATTGGTATTTTTAAATCACTGATGAATGATCTTGAGGATGATTCACTGACCCGTCAATGTTTTTAATTTGCTGTTTTGATTTTGTTATACTCTTGTGAATTCTATGGTTTTTACTAGATTACTTGTAGTTTTTCATGTTGTTTGTCTGTAATTTTTGTAATGACTTGGTGCTGCCTATCTTGGCCAGGACGCTCTTGAAAAGAGCTCTTGAAAAAGCCCTTCCTGGTTAAATAAAGGTAAAAAAAAAAAAAAAAAAAAAAAAAAAAATGCTCACACACACACAGGGAACAAATTGACACCAACAATGTTGGCCACTTGGTTTAACTATCTGCTCTCTGGTCCTTCAGGGTAACTCTGAGATGATCTGAATAACTACACTCTGTCAAAAGTTTTAGAACACCTACTCATTCAAGGGTTTTTCTTTATTTTCACTATTTTCTACATTGTAGAATAGCGAAGACATCAACACTATGAAATAACACATATGGAATCATGTAGTAACCAAAAACAGCTAAACAAATCAAAATATATTTTATATTTGAGATTCTTCAAAGTAGCCACCCTATGCCTTGATGACAGCTTTGCACACTCTTGGCATTCTTTCAACCAGCTTCATGAGGTAGTTACCTGGAATGCATTTCAATTAACAGGTGTGCCTTTTTAAAAGGTTCATTTGTCGAATTTCTTTCCATCTTAATGCGTTTGAGCCAATCAGTTGTGTTGGGACAAGGTAAGGGTGGTATACAGAAGATAGCCCTGTTTGGTAAAATACCAGGTCCATATTATGGGAAGAACAGCTCAAATAAGCAAAGGAAACGACAGTCCATCATTACTTTAAGACATGAAGGTCAATCAATCTGGAACATTTCAAGAACTTTGAAAGTTTCTTCAAGTTCAGTCGCAAAAACCATCAAGCACTATGATGAAACTGGCTCTCATGAGGACCGCCACAGGAAAGGAAGACCCAGAATTACATCTGCTGCAGAGGATCAGTTCATTAGAGTTACCAGCATCAGAAATTGCAGCCCAAATAAATGCTTCACGGAGTTCAAGTAACAGAGACATGTCAACATCAACTGTTCAGAGGAGCTTCAGTCGAATTGCTGCAAAGAAACCACTACTAAAGGACACCAATAAGAAGAAAATATATGCTTGGGCCAAGAAACATGAGCAATGGACATTAGACTGGTGGAAAGTTGTCCTTTGGTCTAGAGTCCAAACTGGAGATTTTTGGTTCCAGCTGCCATGTCTTTGTGAGACGCGGTGTGGGTGAACGGATGATCTCCGCATGTGTGGTTCCCACCTTATAGCATGGAGGAAGAGGTGTTATGGTGTGGGGGTGATTTGCTGGTGACAATGTCTGTGATTAATTTAGAATTCAAGGTACACTTAACCAGCATGGCTACCACATCATTCTGCAGTGACACGCCATCCAATCTGGTTTGGGCTTAGTGGGACTATCATTTGTTTTTAAACAGGACAATGATCCAACACACCTCCAGGCTGTGTAAGGGATATTTTACCAAGAAGGAGAGTGATGGAGTGCTGCATCAGATGACCTGGCCTCCACAGTCCCCCGACCTCAGCCTAATTGAGATGGTTTGGGATGAGTCAGACCACAGAGTGAAGGAAAAGCAGCCAACAAGTGCTCAGCATATGTGGGAACTCCCTCAAGAATGTTGGAAAAGCATTCCAGGGCAAGCTGGTTGAGAGAATGCCAAGAGTGTGCAAAGCTGTCATCAAGGCAAAGGGTGGCTACATCGAATAATCTCAAATCTAAAATATATTTTGATTTGTTGAACACTTTTTGGGTTACTACATGATTCCATATGTGTTATTTCATAGTTTTGGTGTGTGTTTCACTATTATTCGACAATGTAGAAAATAGTAAAAATAAAGAAAAACCCTTGAATGAGTAGGTGTTCTAAAACTTTTGATCGGTAGTGTATGTGACGTTACCCATTTTCAAACTGTATACCTACAGTATGCCATATACAGTGCCTTCAGAACGTATTCAGTTCCCTTGACTTTTTCCACATTTTGTTACGTTACAGCCTTATTCTAAAATGTATTAAATAAAACAAAGATATCATCAATCTACACACAATACCCCATAATGACAAAGCGAAAACAGGTTTTTAGAATTTTTGGCAAATGTATTAAAAATAGAAATACCTAATTTACATAATTATTCAGACCCTTTGCTATGAGACTCAAAATTGAGCTCAGGTGCATCCTGTTTCCGTTGATCATCCTTGAGATGTTTCTGCAACTTGATTGGAGACCACCTGTGGTAAATTCAATTGATTGGACATTATTTGTAAAGGCACACACCTGTCTATATAAGGTCCCTGTCACACCCTGATCTGTTTCACCTGTCTTTGTGCTTGTCTCCACCCCCCTCCAGGTGTCGCCAATCTTTCTCATTATCCCCAGTGTATTTATACCTGTGTTCTCTGTTTGTCTGTTGCCAGTTCGTCTTGTCTTCTCAGGTCTTACCAGCGTGTTTTCTTGTATCCCTGCTTTCTCAAGTTCTGTTCCCTAGTTACCCTGGTTCTGACCGTTCTGTCTGCGCTACCCCGAGCCTGCCTGCTGTTCTGTACCTGCCTGACTTTGACCCGTTTAAGAACCTCTGCCTGTCCTGACCCTGAACCTCCATGCTGTTCTGTACCTTACTGACTCTGCCCTGGTTTACGGACCTCTTTTGCCTGCTCCCTGTTTGGGTCAATAAACATCTGTGACTCTAGCTGTCTGCATCTGGGTCTTATCCTGAGTTCTGATAGTCCCACAGTTGACAGTGCATGTCAGAGCAAAGCCATGAGGACGAAATAATTGCCCGTAGAGCACTGAGACATGATTGTGTCGAGGCACAGATCTGGGGATGAGTACCAAAACATTCTGTAGCATTGAAGGTCCCCAAGAACACAGCCCGCTTGGAGTTTGCCAAAAGGCACCTAAAGACTCTCAGACCATGAGAAACAAGATTCTCTGGTCTGATGAAAACAAGATTGAACTCTTTGGCCTGAATGCCAAGCGTCATGTCTGGCACCATTCCTACAGTGAGCATGGTGGGGGCAGTGTGAGCATGGTGGGGGCAGCACCATGCTGTGGGGATGTTTTTCAGCGGCAGGGACTGGGAGACTAGTCAGGATCGAGGCAAAGATGAACGGAGCAAAGTACAGAGAGATCCTTGATGAAAATCTGCTCCAGAGTGCTCAGGACCTCCGATTGGGGCGAAGGTTCACCTCAACAATATAAGTATTCAGACCATTTACTCAGTACTTTGTTGAAGCACCTTTGGCAGCAATTACAGCCTTGAGTCTTCTTGGATATGATGCTACAAGCATAGCACACCTGTATTTTGGGAGTTTCTCCCATTCCTCTCTGCAGATCCTCTCAAGCTCTGTCAGGTTGGATGGGGACCGTTGCTGCACAGCTATTTTCAGGTTTCACCAGAGATGTTTGATCGTGTTCAAATACGGGCTCTGGCTGGGCCACTCAGGGACATTCAGAGACTTGTCCTGAAGCCACTCCTGCATCATCTTGGGTGTGTGCTTAGGGTCGTTGTCCTGGGTCTGAATACTTTCCGAATGCACTGTATGGTCATTGATCAACTTCAATATTGTCCCTTGATACATTCAAATGTAAAGATAAAGTAAAATAGTTGAGGCAGCTTTTATTTTTGCAAATACGTTCACTTTATTTGTATTTTTTACCACAAAATAATGAAATATGAAGCATCCCTTAATTGTTACATAAAAATTTGTTATTACAATCAATGATATGAGCATTATATTGATACAAGTATGAAGCTGCAGTGCAAAGGCTTAAAAAATCTTGAGCAAATCAAATGTATTACTTTTAAATGCTTTACCCTAAATTACAGAGGTGCACATGATCCCTTAGGGCCTCAACCAATATCCACATAAAATTGGTTAAAACATATTTCATTTAGATCTAATAAAACTATTTTTTTTTAAATCCACCTTGTATAAACTCACCTTTCCATGTTAAGACTCCTCCTTACCTGTCCACTAATAAACACTAGGTGATGAACTAAATCCTCCGGACTTTGATAATCCTTTTACTGACCCTTATTCCAATCACACTTCTCTGTGTCTTCTCTGTGTCTGGTCAGATCTGGTCAGGTCTGGTCAGGTCTGGTCAGGTCTGGACATTATGCTGGTCAGGTCTGGTCAGGTCTTGTCAGGTATGGTCAGGACATTATGCTGGTCTGGTCAGGTCTGGTCAGGACATTATGCTGGTCTGGTCAGGTCTGGTCAGGTCTGGTCAGGTCAGGTCTGGGCTGGTCAGGACATTATGCTGGTCAGGTCTGGTCAGGTCTTGTCAGGTCTGGTCAGTACATTATGCTGGTCTGGTCAGGTCTGGTCAGGACATTATGCTGGTCTGGTCTGGTCAGGTCTGGTCAGGTCTGGTCAGGTCTGGTCAGGTCAGGTCAGGACATTATGCTGGTCAGGTCTGGTCAGGTCTGATCAGGTCAGGTCTTGTCTGGTCAGGACATTATGCTGGTCTGGTCTGGTCAGGTCTGGTCAGGTCTGGCCAGGTATGGTCAGGTCAGGACATTATGCTGGTCTGGTCAGGTCTGGTCAGATCTGGCCAGGTCTGGTCAGGTCAGGACATTATATTGGTCAGGTCTGGTCAGGTCTGGTCAGGTCAGGTCAGGTCAAGTCAGGTCAGGTCAGGTCAGGTCAGGACATTATGTTGGTCAGGTCTGGTCAGGTCAGGTCTGGTCTGGTCAGGACATTATGCTGGTCAGGTCTGGTCAGGACATTATGCTGGTCAGGTCAGGTCAGGACATTATGCTGGTCAGATCTGGTCAGGTCTGGTCAGGTCTGGTCTGGTCAGTTCAGGACATTATGCTGGTCAGGTCAGGTCAGGGCATTATGCTGGTCGGGTCTGGTCAGGTCAGGTCTGGTCAGGTCAGGTCAGGTCTGGTCAGGTCAGGTCTGGTCAAGTCTGGTCAGGTCAGGTCAGGTCTGGTCAGGTCAGGACATTATGCTGGTCTGGTCTGGTCAGGTCAGGTCAGATCTGGTCAGGACATTATGCTGGTCTGGTCAGGTCTGGTCTGGTCAGGTCAGGTCAGGTCAGGTCTGGTCTGGTCTGGTCAGGTCTGGTCAGGTCTGGTCTGGTCAGGTCTGGTCAGGACATTGATGCTTGATCCTTTCACTGCATCTCCATTGTAGCCTCAGCATCTGAAAAGACACAAGACAACAGAAGAATCTGATTAGGACAATGAACATTTCTACATGGACAGTACACCAGTTCAAATCCAAACATCTAAAACATCAGCATGCGTTGATTGACAGGTTAAAGGTGCCCTTAGATCATGTACACACGTGCAGTGTGACGTTGTGTGTGTGTGTGTCTACTCCCCTCCCCAGCAACGCTGTGCTGTTGTTGTTTACTACTGTGTGTGTGTGTGTGTGTGTGTGTGTGTGTGTGTGTGTGTGTGTGTGTGTGTGTGTGTGTGTGTGTGTGTGTGTGTCTACTCCTCCCCAGCAACGCTGTGCTGTTGTTGTTTACTACCGTGTGTGTGTGTGTGTGTGTGTGTGTGTGTGTGTGTGTGTGTGTGTGTGTGTGTGTGTGTGTGTGTGTGTGTGTGTGTGTGTGTGTGTGTGTGTGTGTGTGTGTGTGTGTGTCTACTCCTCCCCAGCAACGCTGTGCTGTTGTTGTTTACTACTGTGTGTGTGTGTGTGTGTGTGTGTGTGTGTGTGTCTACTCCTCCCCAGCAACGCTGTGCTGTTATTGTTTACTACTGTGTGTGTGTGTGTGTGTGTGTGTGTGTGTGTCTACTCCCCTCCCCAGCAACGCTGTGCTGTTGTTGTTTACTACCGTGTGTGTGTGTGTGTGTGTGTGTGTGTGTGTGTGTGTGTGTGTGTGTGTGTGTGTGTGTGTGTGTGTGTGTGTGTGTGTGTGTGTGTCTACTCCTCCCCAGCAACGCTGTGCTGTTGTTGTTTACTACTGTGTGTGTGTGTGTGTGTGTGTGTGTGTGTGTGTGTCTACTCCTCCCCAGCAACGCTGTGCTGTTATTGTTTACTACTGTGTGTGTGTGTGTGTGTGTGTGTGTCTACTCCCCTCCCCAGCAACGCTGTGCTGTTGTTGTTTACTACCGTGTGTGTGTGTGTGTGTGTGTGTGTGTGTGTGTGTGTGTGTGTGTGTGTGTGTGTGTGTGTGTGTGTGTGTGTGTGTGTGTGTGTGTCTACTCCTCCCCAGCAACGCTGTGCTGTTGTTGTTTACTACCGTGTGTGTGTGTGTGTGTGTGTGTGTGTGTGTGTGTGTGTGTGTGTGTGTGTGTGTGTGTGTGTGTGTGTGTGTGTGTGTGTGTGTGTGTATCAGTCGTCTGTATCAGTGTTTAGGGTGACCCCTGAGCTAGAGGTCAAGGGTCAGAGTAGGGACTGTCTGGGCACACCGGCTGACCCCCAGCATCTGCAGCCTATAGGGGAACCCTCATCACCCGGACCAGGCTGATAACACCTCTGGGATTAGGATCTAGACACAAACACACTGACCCCACTCCTTGCTCCCAAACACACATACACGTCATAGACATTGTGCCCTGCTTGGTCATAAACTGATGTCACGATCGCTTACGCTGCATAACGCAGAGGAGGGATGGAGGGAGGGAGGATGCTCAGTCTGGGACTGTCACCTAATTATCATTCTTCTCTGGGATGAGACTGCATGGGGGGATTCTGTCAGGGCTTTTAACCATTAGTAGACATGATCTGATGTAACACCATTGAAGAACTCTGACAGTTATGTGATTTCTTTGTGCAAATGTAGATGATATACATACGCCGTATCTGGTTAGATCTCTAACAACAAGAGAGCCGAGGACCAAACGATACAGTACATCATTATTACACAGACTCACCAGACCCTGTGACCCTCTTATCATAACAACCAAGAGAAAGAAACTCCTCACCAGGAGGAAAAGGCACCACAACCCTAAACAGTCCTGTTGTGTTAATACCACACATCCTCCAGAACATCTGTGGGGGTCTGGAGAGGAGGTCCTACCAGGAGTTACTACCAGACAGACATCAACAATAACCTGTCTGCTCTGGCCTGGCCTGGCCTGGTCTTGTCTGGCCTGGCCTGGTCTTGTCTGGCTTGACCTGGTCTTGTCTGGCTTGACCTGGTCTTGTCTGGCTTGACCTGGTCTTGTCTGGCTTGACCTGGTCTTGTCTGGCCTGGCCTGGTCTTGTCTGGCTTGACCTGGTCTTGTCTGGCTTGACCTGGTCTTGTCTGGCTTGACCTGGTCTGGCCTTGTGGAGCAGGAGGCTTGGCTGATTTATCAGGGTATTATATTGGGGAGGCTATTGGGGGGCTGCGGAGACACTGGGGGTGGGGAGACATAGGGCAGGGGAGGGAGAGGGGAATGACAGGGGGCAAGGGAGGGAGAGGGGAATGACAGGGGGCAGGGGAGGGAGAGGGGAATGACAGGGGGCAGGGGAGGGAGAGGGGAATGACAGGGGGCAGGGGAGGGAGAGAGGAATGACAGGGGGCAGGGGAGGGAGAGGGGAATGACAGGGGGCAGGGGAGGGAGAGGGGAATGACAGGGGGGGAGAGGAGGGAGAGGGGAATGACAGGGGGCAGGGGAGGGAGAGGGGAATGACAGGGGGCAGGGGAGGGAGAGGGGAATGACAGGGGGCAAGTGAGGGAGAGGGGAATGACAGGGGGCAAGGGAGGGAGAGGGGAATGACAGGGGGCAGGGGAGGGAGAGGGGAATGACAGGGGGCAGGGGAGGGAGAGGGGAATGACAGGGGGCAGGGGAGGGAGAGGGGAATGACAGGGGGCAAGGGAGGGAGAGGGGAATGACAGGGGGCAGGGGAGGGAGAGGGGAATGACAGGGGGCAGGGGAGGATGGGAAACAGCGTCGGGGTGCTGAAAGGACTGCACAGAGGCATCAGCATCATTTATGCAGAGTTTGGCTGAGGGGTGGAGGGTGTCTAGGACCCCCTCAATAGCACTGGAGGGTGGCTGAGACTGAGGGGGTATCCATGGTGCGAAAGAGGGTGTATTTTTGGAGGGGAGGGGAGGGTAGGAGGAGGATGGAGAAGGAGGAGGGGAGGGAGGAGGAGGGGGTGGGGGTGGGGTGGCTGGGCTCTGTGCTCAATGACGCCTGTCTGCCTGTCTGTCTGTCTGTCTGTCTGTCTGTCTGTCTGTCTGTCTGTCTGTCTGTCTGTCTGTCTGATGTCCCATTAAGGTTTGGGACAGGCCGGGGCTGAGAGGGGATGAGAGGAGGGAAGGTGCTGTTCAATCCCCCGGTAGAATGCTGCTCCGTCTGCTATGCTCTGCTCTGTTCTATTCTACTCCGCTCTACTCTGCTCTGCTCTGTTCTATTCTACTCCGCTCTACTCTGCTCTGCTCTGTTCTATTCTACTCCGCTCTACTCTGCTCTGCTCTGTTCTATTCTACTCTGCTCTACTCTGCTCTGCTCTGGGCTCCCCATTAGAACAGGAGGCCTGTCTGCTCTGCTGCATACTAATTCTGCATCCCCACCACAGCCACCAATGTCAGCTAGTAGTGAGGCTCATGAGAAGCAGGCTGCATCGAGAGAAAGACAGGCAGCTCAGTGGGGAGGCTCTGCAGAGGGAGATTGGCGTATGCTGGATGTTTGTGTGTGCTGCTGTGCTGTTGGCCCAGGGCCTGTGGTATGAGCCTGGTGGTTGCAGTGTGTGGACGGCCAGATGATGGTTGAGTGTGGTGATGTGGTCAGACAGTTTAATGACACTTCTTAACCATGCACACACCACACAGACAACACTGACATATTGTACACACACCATAGGACACATGAGTGTGATACATGGTGTGATGTGATGCCTCAGAAAGAGATTGTTCTGTCATAATGAAAAATGAGACTGGAAAATAATCACAGATACTATATAAGTTGTCTCCTTTCAAAATGTTGATCAGTAAATGTACTGAATCCCACAAGTATCAACATTCACTTTAGATCAACCGTTACATCATTTTTTATGCATATAAAAATGTTCATTGTAAACACTCTCACAAAGAAAAACTCTATTGTGGCAGCAGAAAGGGTGGTTCTCTGATGACATCGTCATGGTAACTACTAGCAGGAGCAACATAAAGACTGCTACTGGCCTGTGGGAGCTTTGTCTCTGGTCCTTGTGGGCCAAAAGGCCTGAGAGGAGGGGAGAGGGAGAGAGGAAAGAGAGGGATAGAGGGATAGAGACAGAGAGAGAGAGATAGAGAGTTTGGTTTGACCTGACTGACAGAAACTTGGGAAAACCTGAAGTTGTGTCCATCCAGTCCGTCCAGTCTGGCCCAACAAAAAAGTAGGGGCTCATTAAAATGTCATTGGATCACGCCTCGCATGAATCGTGTGATTTTCCCTCCACCATAAGTGACCATGACTGAGTGGTGAATGGGGGACCGGGGAGAGCTGGACCAATAGAGTGCCATGCTGAGTCCCCATGGGTACCAGCCCCTCACCGAGGGGGGCTCATTTAACCATTGTTCGTCTGTTAACACAGGTTTTTAAAACGCCTCTTTATGGACTCAGCAAAGCACACTTCATTCCACATCTCCACAGGCACAAGGAGAAGAAAAAAGACTAAAAAGAAAAGAAAAAAGTGAAGTCGCAAGAAAAACAGCTTGAAAGCAAGAAAGATAGAAAGTATAAGATGTATAACTGAGATTGTTCTCCTAACCACGATCCAAAAATAACGACTCAGTGGGCTGCCTCATAGTTCAACTTAAAATGATTTACATTTCTCTCACAACTAGTATTATCTATGAAACATGTAATACATTCAATATTATGTCCAAAAAATTCTAATCCCCCTGTAATATCTTATATTACAGTTTTTTAGATCACAATGATCCTATTTGATGACCATGGATAGATCCTACATTAGACTAACTAGATTATTAAAAGCAGGTCAATGACAAGCTCCATCCTCTCTGGTCCTCTGTGATACAGTCAGTACTGACTCATGTCCTCCCAGGACTGTGGAGTTCCTACAGCAGAAACAATAAGAACATCAGCATCAACCTGCAGTATGTTCATCCTCCAATGGAAACAACAGGCCTGTCTCATGTACGGAGTCTTCCACAGTCTCACACAACAGCCAGGATGACAGTAAAATAAATAGCAATGAAGTAAAGTTCACAACAATAGAGATACTGGGGTGTGTGTGTGTGTGTGTGTGTGTGTGTGTGTGTGTGTGTGTGTGTGTGTGTGTGTGTGTGTGTGTGTGTGTGTGTGTGTGTGTGTGTGTGTGTGTGTGTGTGTGCGTGCGTGCGCGTACGTGCACGTGCGCGTGCGCGTGAGAGAGCGAGAGATTGTGTCGATGCACTCAGGAATATCTCAAAATGAACACCAAACTGTGTTGTAGAGAGGAGTCCCCCCAAAGCTGGAAACACTCACACCTTCCTCCATCCCTCCCCTTTCCCGTCACCCTACGCTTGCTGAGTGAGGACCCCCCCACCCCCCATTCTATTCTTTAGCTGTCTGCTGCGTGCCTGATGGAAAAGCAGAGTGACACAGGGGTGCTACACCAAAGGCAAAAGCCCATTTGTAAATCACAACCCAACATAAACTGTGTTTAATAGGGGTTTTTGGATGTTTTTGGCAGGGGTACACCTCCTAGCCGCTAGCATTAACAGCAATCTAACACAAGCCCAGACAGCTATAGCCCAGTGTGGAAACACCTTCCTCCCCGCCTCAGCCCTCTTCCTCCAGCCAGCCGAGCTGATGGTCTTTGGGCAGCAAATTAATCAGAATACATTTACATAGAGATTGTGCTATGCTGGCAGAGGCTAGCCACCGCTGAGAATGTATAAAAAAAATATGCGGTGAGGATGCAGGTTTTATGTTGCGGTGAGGAGGAGGAGGCAGTGGCAGAGGATTGTCAAATAAGCTGGGCTCCCAATGTGCCAATGTTCTCTCTTCACTAATGACATCAGTGGTAGATAGGGGTGATAGAGACACCACAGCACGGAGACACCACAGCACGGAGACACCACAGCACGGAGACACCACAGCACGGAGACACCACAGCACGGAGACACCACAGCACGGAGACACCACAGCACGGAGACACCACAGCACAGAGACACCACAGCACAGAGACACCACAGCACGGAGACACCACAGCACGGAGACACCACAGCACAGAGACACCACAGCACAGAGACACCACAGCACGGAGACACCACAGCACAGAGACACCACAGCACAGAGACACCACAGCACAGAGACACCACAGCACAGAGACACCACAGCACGGAGACACCACAGCACAGAGACACCACAGCATAGAGACACCACAGCACAGAGACACCACAGCACGGAGACACCACAGCACGGAGACACCACAGCACAGAGACACCACAGCACAGAGACACCACAGCACAGAGACACCACAGCACGGAGACACCACAGCACAGAGACACCACAGCACAGAGACACCACAGCACAGAGACACCACAGCACGGAGACACCACAGCACAGAGACACCACAGCACAGAGACACCACAGCACAGAGACACCACAGCACGGAGACACCACAGCACAGAGACACCACAGCACAGAGACACCACAGCACAGAGACACCACAGCACGGAGACACCACAGCACGGAGACACCACAGCACGGAGACACCACAGCACAGAGACACCACAGCACAGAGACACCACAGCACGGAGACACCACAGCACAGAGACACCACAGCACAGAGACACCACAGCACAGAGACACCACAGCACGGAGACACCACAGCACAGAGACACCACAGCACAGAGACACCACAGCACAGAGACACCACAGCACAGAGACACCACAGCACAGAGACACCACAGCACGGAGACACCACAGCACGGAGACACCACAGCACAGAGACACCACAGCACAGAGACACCACAGCACAGAGACACCACAGCACGGAGACACCACAGCACAGAGACACCACAGCATAGAGACACCACAGCACAGAGACACCACAGCACGGAGACACCACAGCACGGAGACACCACAGCACAGAGACACCACAGCACAGAGACACCACAGCACAGAGACACCACAGCACGGAAACACCACAGCACAGAGGCACCACAGCACAGAGACACCACAGCACAGAGACACCACAGCACGGAGACACCACAGCACAGAGACACCACAGCACAGAGACACCACAGCACGGAGACACCACAGCACAGAGACACCACAGCACAGAGACACCACAGCACAGAGACACCACAGCACGGAGACACCACAGCACGGAGACACCACAGCACGGAGACACCACAGCACAGAGACACCACAGCACAGAGACACCACAGCACGGAGACACCACAGCACAGAGACACCACAGCACAGAGACACCACAGCACAGAGACACCACAGCACGGAGACACCACAGCACAGAGACACCACAGCACAGAGACACCACAGCACAGAGACACCACAGCACAGAGACACCACAGCACGGAGACACCACAGCACGGAGACACCACAGCACAGAGACACCACAGCACAGAGACACCACAGCACAGAGACACCACAGCACGGAGACACCACAGCACGGAGACACCACAGCACGGAGACACCACAGCACGGAGACACCACAGCACAGAGACACCACAGCACAGAGACACCACAGCACAGAGACACCACAGCACAGAGACACCACAGCACAGAGACACCACAGTACAGAGACACCACAGTACAGAGACACCACAGCACAGAGACACCACAGTACAGAGACACCACAGTACAGAGACACCACAGTACAGAGACTGACTGAACAAATACACTTTTACTGCCTACGAGGCTGACACCAGCTAGGTACTCTGCAGCAAGATATACTTGGGTACAACATATGACAAAGAACACGGATCTATATGGACACACACCAACATGTACCCACTGACAAAATCAGACCTTCGTACACTTACAGCATAAGCCCTGAAGTACTCACACACACTATCCCTCACACAAATGTTATATGCACATACACACATCTAACGAGACACCACTAGCACCGTGCTGCTGTATCTCTAGCATCGTAGATAGGCAGCTATCTGTCTAATCCCAAAATGGCTGCTACCTCAGTGAATAATAAGAATAACAATTAGAAGCAGCAGCAGCAACTTCATGTTAGCTGATATGATGGATGCCAATACAAGAGGGGCCTTTTGAAGTAAACGGTAGACTTCATGTTAGCTGATATGATGGATGCCAATACAAGAGGGGCCTTTTGAAGTAAACGGTAGCATATTGACAACGTAGCATTACTTCAAACCAAAACGTATTGCTGTGTAATAAATCATTATTGGCCATTATGGAAGTTCATGTCAAACATTTTCATGTTCAAATCTACTTCATCCCATGTACAATTTATACTAATGTATCTAGGCAATTAAAAGGTTAAGCATGTTTGTAGAATGGATAAAATACACTTGGAAAGGAAAATATTTCTGTTTATATTATAATGAAATATCAGCAAATTTGACACTATTTTACACAACTCATCTCAGAACATACATTTTAAGCAATATTATTATGCGCAGGCAAAAACACAGACAACAACTAGACTACATCTTCGGTTTTAGGATACATCACAACTAGCCATGCCAAAAAACGAAGGATGAGAGAGAGGAAAGAGAGAGAGTGAGAGAAAGAGGGGGGGAGAGGGGAGAGAGGGGAGAGAGAGAGGAGAGGGGGGACAGAGAGAGAAAAGAGAGGGGGAAAGAAAGAGAGAGACAGAGAGAGAGAGAGCGAAAGAGAGTGAGAGAGAGAGAGAGAGAGAGAGAGAGAGAGAGAGAGAGAGAGAGGAGGGGGGGGACAGAGAGAGACAGAGAGAGAGAGTGACAGAGAGAGAGAGAGAGAGAGAGAGAGAGAGAGAGAGAGAGAGAGAGAGAGAGAGAGAGAGAGAGAGAGGGGACAGAGAGAGGGGGGGGTGAGAGGGGGGGGTGAGAGAGAGTGTGGAGAGAAAGGGGTCAGCAGGGACAAAGCTAAATGTGTACCCGTGTGTGTGTCAACCCCAGCTGAGCAGACATTTTGTTGACATGCTGATAGGGATTTAAGCAGTGGGTGGGTGGCGGACCAAGGTGAGAGAATGACGGGAGAAGGAGAGTTTGCGGTGGTGGGGGGGACGAGAGAGAGGGGCTCACAAACATGCTGTTACTAAGCTATATTTCAGCATGAGTTGAGACGATTAGGTTCGGGAGAGTAGGAAAGGATTGGTGGAGGAGAGGAGGGGGTACGGTTCCTCCAGAGGAGAGGACAGGGGGATAGGTCTATTGAGGTAGTGATGGGGAGAAGGGCTCTCTTTCAGCCGGGCTAATGAAGCAGAAGCCATTGTGAATAATGGAATCTACCACCTACTTTCTCTGCCAAACAGAGAAAGTAAAGTCCCTCCTCTTAAAGGGATATCATTGTTTACACTGCTGAAGGGTAGTGATACTGTACTGTGTGTATACATGGTTCAGCACACCAAATGCCGTAATATGGCAATGATAAGGTATCTGAATATTTCTAATAAAGGCTATTTATGTAAACCATTTATCAGTGATTTAGTGCTATAAAAAATGTAATATGTCTCAAATTCCAAAGTGATATTCATTGCAGATTGCCTTACCAACATGCCATAATACATTATTATTTTTAAGTAAATATAAAAAAGAAATAGGTTCCCAAAATAATTAGTAAAAGATAGGTCCATACAACGGAATAAAAATTACTTTCACAATACCACCTACTTTAAAATCGAATTGTTTCTATGTACATTTCATTAAAGCATACATCCATGTGTATCTTTGCTTACTGTATGCAAAAGGATCTATGACAAAAAGTCTGAGACACATCCTAATGTGCAGTCAGCATCATGACTAACCTCAGTAGGGACCAGCCACATAGACCGAGACGGCGAGCCCAAGGGAACATAGTCTGTCTCTTTCTCTACCAGACTGGGGGAGGTGGAGGTCTGGAGGAGGGGGTCTCCGGGAGGCAATAAGTAGCAGCTTATAAAATAAGCAAACACATTTGAGGCAGCACCCAGACAGGCCAGGCTGCACAGCAGACGACATCCCCCCTCTGACCTTGACCCTTAGGGTCCTTCTTCACCTGCTCCTGAATGGAAGTCAGTGCAGCTGGGCCGTCTAGCCATTTGCCTGACTGGATCCCCCCATAATTTCCCCCCCGTTCCCACGCTTGGTTACCATCCCCCTCTTTTGGGGTTGCTCTGAGACAATGGTGAAATATAATTTTTATGTGGTGAATTGTGATGGGCTGCTTCTGTCTGATGATACAGCTCAGTCATCAAACATGTACTTTTTATTTGCCTTCTATTTCAGCCGGTTTCTTCTTTCCTTTCTTTCACACTATTCTCCCCGTTGGTTTTACATTTCCCCCTTTAATCACCCCACAATTATTACCCTTTCAGATGTAGCAGTTATTTCAGCTGTTGGTTGATTTTTCACTCCAACTTGTGGAAAAAAGCATAGACAGGGGAGTTGGTGTATAGTGTGTGTTGAGTGGAGCTTTGTGCTGATGCTGGGGATAATGTTACGAGTTAAGCAACATGCTGGGCTGTAAGGTGTGTGTCCGGTCCTGATCAGTGTTTGTATGTGTGTGTGTGTGTGTGTGTGTGTGTGTGTGTGTGTGTGTGTGTGTGTGTGTGTGTGTGTGTGTGTGTGTGTGTGTGTGTGTGTGTGTGTGTGTGTGTGTGTGTGTGTGTGTGTGTGTGTGTGTGTGTGTGTGTGTGTGTGTTTGGTGCTGATCAGTGTGTGATGTGTTGCAGGTTTCAGACCGCCCCCTCAGCCCCTCACATTTTCATTATGGTCCAAATCTCAGGCCTGTACTTGAGCTTGGCCTCTGCCAGCCAAGCGGAGCTTTTATCACACATACAGCACTCCATTTTCATTTCCCTTTCATTTTCCAGCCATTCCACTCCCTACTCCCGCTTCATAATTCGGCCCTCAGAGCTGTCTGTGTAGCTGAGTGTTTGGGCCCTTTGACATAATCAGTGACTTGGATAAATGCCTGACTGTTTTCCCTCTGCTGTCTGTAATCAGCAGCCAACCAGCTCTCTGTATTTGAGCGTTACTAAAGAAACTCTTCTTTAGTAAGTTGTTCACTAGTTTCTCCGATGGCTGAGGAGTTATGTCTACAATGATCATTTGTATGATTTTACATTTTAAAGCAGCAGTGCTGTTTAAGAGTCAGTTCTTACAGAGGCTGTCCGTCCGTCACTAATGGCTGAGGACTCCACAATTACAAATGCAGGCCATTTTGTTTTGAGTTAATAAATGTGCCAATAATTGGCAATGATACAATAGCTCCCTCAAGTACATGATTACAAAAACACTACAAAATATCAGATCATTATCATGAGGCTATATGCTTAGAATAAACATTCAGATAACTAGAATAGAAATGAAGAAACTCAGTATGTCTCAAAAGGAAGAAAATAACTAATAAATCACATGTAAACACTACCTTGCAGAGCAGCTTCTTATTCACATAATAATAATAACATGAAACTAAGCTAGTTAACTTACAAATGACAACCTATTGAATGTATGCTTTTATTTCTGCTTTTATAAAATATACCATTACCTATCGCAATTCAGCACAGATGTGTCTTTCCAAATGTTTGGGATGAAAGCATGAAAAAAACACATATTTATCCCATTTCCACATTGATGTTTTTAAAAACTAAACACAGAATGTACGCATATGAATGATCTTTGATTATAATTAGAAAGTAGGGCAATGCAAAAGCATGCACCAGTTATTTGTTGGAACACAAAACCAAGGAAATGCTAAGCAGGTCTGGGAGGTTGGGGCTCTGGCTGTAAATGCTTTCAGCAACTATTACTTCTGTGGGTGGACCACATTCAATCAATATCTAAGCAAATAAAAGCTGTGGGCACTCACAGTGAGGGAAGCTTCATGAGACGAGGCTGCAGTCACACACTAACGAACAATGTGCCCCCTAACACCACCACCACTAACACTTTGAAGTGGTCCACAGGAAATATCCTACATAAGCTAGTCATCTGTCAACACCATGAACACTAGAAATAGAAGGATTCTAGTTCTGTGGCAGAAGTGGTTTGTCCTATAGATATTGTATATATTTTGTTTTTGAGGTGACAGTATGCTTTGACAACAAAATATCTTCATACTTCTTCTGCCGGTTATGACGATGGAATTAATTAATCCAATCCAATTCCCATCTACTAAAACATACATTTTTCTAAAATGTATGGGGAGACAATTTTGTATTTACTGTAATGTGTACTTATTCTGGGGAATTAGCAACACTAAGATACAAAGCTAGCATTAAACCACCTCACTCAATCCATAACTTGATTAAATACAAAACATAACTAAAACTGGTGCTGCCAACCTCATTTTAGGTTCTGAATTGCCACATCTTGGCGACAAAGCCAAATAAGAAGTGAATGGTAGTGTGTGTGTGTGTGTGTGTGTGTGTGTGTGTGTGTGTGTGTGTGTGTGTGTGTGTGTGTGTGTGTGTGTGTGTGTGTGTGTGTGTGTGTGTGTGTGTGTGTGTGTGTGTGTGTGTGTGTGTGTGTGTCTTCGTCCTATCTGTAAGGACAGTGAGTAATGGAAGGTGGGGGGACTATATGGCTGTATGTTTGCTGATAGAGGTGTGTGCTCCTTCAACTCTGGCACCTCACAGTCCACACACACACTGCATTCCTGTTCTGCCTGCCCCAGCTCCTCTAGCAGGATGTGCTGTACCCAGCCTCCCTCCCTCCTCTCTTTGTGTTGAATTATGCGTAATTGGAGTGGCGTACTTACACACATCTTAAAGAACAAAAGCCCTTCCTGTTTTAGGGGATAGAGGTAGAGGGTGCATAGCTATGAGGTACGGGTGTTTTTGTGTTTTCAAGTAAGAGCCTGAATGTCCAGATTCGAGCCCAAATGGCAGTGGATCTGGAGTGGTGTGTGTGTGTGTGTGTGTGTGTGTGTGTGTGTGTGTGTGTGTGTGTGTGTGTGTGTGTGTGTGTGTGTGTGTGTGTGTGTGTGTGTGTGTTGAGGGAGGGGGAGTCCATGGGGGGGGGGGGGGGGGGGCTTGCGTGTATGTCTGTATGCCATTTTAGTCTGGCGCTGCTGAAAACATACAGGCTACCCAGCTGTTCTGAATATGCAAATGGGGCACCAGCACACACACCCACTGACCTAGACACACTATTCTCTCCCTCTTACTGTCCCTATCCCCCCCACCCCCGACATGGTACCCCCCAAAAACCTCCTTAGACCCACCCCCTCCCGTCAGACCCCACCCCCCATAGCCAGCCAACTCTCAGCTACACAGGACAACGCCATAGACCTGGCTGCCATTTTATCCACAAAGGAGACAGGATACAGTAGCCTAGCATTTTAGCGTGCTAACAGGGTAGCGTGGGCAAAGCTAACCGCTAAGCGCTCTCCTCCACAATGTCCCCCTCCTCAGAGTCTGGGCTGATTAGAAAGGCAGCTTGATTAAACTGACCTGATAGAGAGGGAGATAGGGGGACGAGACACCCTGCATTGAATAAGTAAACGCGCATGTAGCCTAGCGAGGCGAGGCTAGCTCAAGTCACTCTCCCTCGATGGGTATTATGTCGCTCACTAACTGTAATATGACAACCAGGCGACAAACCACCAAAACACCTCTGAGTAAAAGAACTTAATACATTTTCAAGGTGCTACCACAATGACATGGCAATATTAATAAACATGAATTTACAGGGATTTCACTAAATGTA
Organism: Salvelinus namaycush; assembly: GCF_016432855.1. Classification (NCBI taxonomy): domain Eukaryota; kingdom Metazoa; phylum Chordata; class Actinopteri; order Salmoniformes; family Salmonidae; genus Salvelinus; species Salvelinus namaycush. Next base: position 19,059,817 of record NC_052315.1, on the reverse strand, counting down.
TTGTATCCTCCATCTTGCTTGCCTTAGTTCTACAGTATAGTACTGTACAGTATCTAGTGTTATTCTATAGGATCAACAATGGATGCTCTCTGCTCTCACACTGGATTATCAAAAATATTTCACACACACACACACACACTGTCACACTGTCACACTCACACACACACACACACACACACACACACACACACACACACACACACACACACACACACACACACACACACACACACACACACACACACACACACACACACTGCATTGTGGTTGTGATTACCCGAATGCTAACCAGGGTTTTCCAGAGTGATTAAATTGCTGCGAGTTATGGGAGTGAGAGTAAAAATGATTTGATTAGATGGGCTTCTGTTCCTTGTCATGGTTCCCCAATGGAGACGAGTCCGTATGTGGAAGGTGTGTATGTGTGTGTGTGTACTATGTTCCCCCCTCTGCTCAGCTGTGGGGTTCAGGGCTTTCACTTCCACACACATAGACAGACAGACAGACAGACAGACAGACAGACAGACAGACAGACAGACAGACAGACAGACAGACAGACAGACAGACAGACAGACAGACAGACAGACAGACAGACAGACAGACAGACAGACAGACACAGAAACACATCAAAGGGCTTTAGAGCGGATGATATCCTATTTCCGGGACACAGATCATTCAGAGGGCTCAGTGCAGTAATTACCATTGACAGGTGAAAATGTCTGTGAAAACGCTAAGATTGTAAAAGTGTAACTGTCCAGTATAAAAACCAGGATGACAGTACATCCATCCCCACTAACACCACTTTAAGACCAGAAAGCACAAATATATTTCCTAATCCACGTTTAGCGCGCCGCCCGCTGTTGCCCTCCTGATACCCCTGATACCAGGTGCTTTGACAAGGCGTAATAAAATGAGTTTGAAGCAGCGGCATTGTGTGGGGGAATTGAGCACTGTGTGAAGGATGTACACTGTTGGGTCCCACGACGCAGCAGCGCACCAGGCCCTATAGCGGGGAGTGCTGTGCATGCTAATGAGGTCATTATTTGGTGGTTGTCTGGAGTTGGACCGGCCAGGCAGGGGTGGGCTGGGCCTCCCCTCTATTGAACTTTACAGTGTGAGGATTTAACAGTGTGTTAGGAGGCTACCTAACAGATGTCACATATGGCCCAATGAGACAGGCAGACAGACAGAGAGGCAGACAGACAGAGAGGCAGACAGACAGGCAGACAGAAAGGCAGACAGGCAGACAGACAGAGGCAGACAGACAGACAGGCAGACAGACAGAGCAGACAGACAGAGAGGCAGACAGACAGGCAGATAGACAGACAGGCAGACAGACAGAGCAGACAGACAGAGCAGCCGCCCCATATTTCACTCATATCAAAAGAGGCAACAGTAATACTATCAACGCCTCACATAAAAACACGATGGGAGGAAATGAAAGAGAAAGAAAGAGAGGAGGCACAACAATGAGAAACATTAGTTCTGTAATTCTCCTGAGTGCTTTCATTCCCTCTGCAACATGCATCGTTTCTGCTAACACCCTCAGTGTTAGCCTGGTTATTTAGGAGAACAAGTCAGGGGGGGTTAAGAATCAAGCATATATGCAAATGCAATTAGGGGCTATTTGCATACCCCCTTCGTGATTAAGCAGATGGTGGCCGTTAAAAGTTGTCCGCAGTCGCCATCTTGGCAGAGCAAACAGCTGGCAGCCGGGGCAGCCATTTTGTAGGCAGGCATCAAGGCATTGCCAGGCTGACACAGTGTGGTGCCTGTCTCTCTGTGCCAGCAGATTGGCGCGGGAATCTTGAAAATACTCGACTGTGAGCAACCCAACTACTGCACCATTCAATGACATCATTCTGGGCATTATGTTTGATGAAGGCAAACAGCAAAAACGTAGGAGAATAGTCTGTGTTACGTTGTACTGTATACTGTATATTAGTCAGTAGGGACTGTAGTCTGTCTTTGTCTAAGATGATGAATATTCCTAACACATTTCACATAGCATTTTAATGTATACCCAGCTATTGTCACATGACATGTCACATCTGTGTAAAAGGCTCCAACAATAGAACAGTATAGCTGGAGGCCTACTTACCAAGTGAAGTCTGCCCCATTGTGTTGTTTGTAGATCTCTCTCTGTGCAGCTGTTCCTGTTTCAGGCCCAAACTAGCTCTGACCCTTTTGTCCTCTCCAGCCCAGCAGATATGGACAATCCTTTTCTTCCCCAATGAAAAAATAAAATTCTGCATTTTGCATCTCACCCTTTCCATTCAGCAATGATTGAGTCATTTTCATTCCATTGGAATTTTTTGTTGTTTTTTGAGTATCTAAAGATAGGGCTTCTTGTGTGGATTCTTCAACTATGAAGGAAAAATAGAACTGGTGGAGAAGGCCACTGTTCAGGCATTATAAAACATGTCCACAGTCCTTTTCATCTTTCACTCAATTAGGACTCCTTCACTCCTGAATACAGTTCAGTTGTATAGTGAAGTTATCAGTAACTACTACAGCACGTAACCACCACATACAGTGAAAGGTACCGTACTAAAACCGGCTCCATTTAGATCAATAACCTCTGCCATATCCTCTGATAGTAACCTGAGTCATGAGGAAGAAAATGGGAGGCAAAAAATACAAGATTTAATCTGAATCTGTAGTTCAAATTGGCCTTTTATCCTGGTTCATCAGACGTGGAGAGCATGGTGGCTGTACAGTACATGACTGGAGGGGGACTGACGAGAGACGCCTGTTCAATTCAATTCAATGGAAGAGGCCTTTTCACTGAACTCTCATTCAAACAGTCAGGTGAAACGAGTAATCAGAGGGAAAAATAGGAGGAAAAGACCTTTGACGTCCATGTTTTATTCTCTCTCTCCTTCGCTCTCTCGCTCACAGGCAAAGTTATATCAAGTGGTCTTGAGCCAGGAAAGCCCCTCCGGCGGAACCACACACACAGACGTGCTCAAACACACACACACACACACACACACACACACACACACACACACACACACACACACACACACACACACACACACACACACACACACACACACACACACACACACACACACACACAGTGCGGGTTGGCTGGTTCTGGGACTGGGAGAGGAAAGAGAGGGCTGGCAGCGCTGGGTCCCTGGGCTCTAGGGCCAGGGGCAGTGCTGGGCGACCCCTGCTAGCCTCTCTCCTCCATATTGATTTGCTACTCCGTGCTGCCGAGGAGCAACTTGCCAGCGGGGATGAGAGCCTGCTTTGCCTCCCCTCGACTCGCCTGCCCACTCCGCCGTTGCCTGGCTGGCCCCAGCCAGCTCCCTGAGACCCCTGCACAGAGCAGAGAAGAGCCAGAGAGCCTATGGCCATCCACTACTGGGTTCACCTGCTCCCTGGTTCACCACTCACTGCTCCATTCTTTTCCTCTCCTTCCACCCACTCCCACTCTCCTTCTCTTCCGACTCTTCTTTCTCTCTGTTTCTCCTCCTCCTGCACACAAACAACAAGAGACAAGGAGAAAAACAACAAGTTGAGCTTAAGTTGCCCACTCCAGATGTCAATCCTGTGCTTTGATCAGGGAGATGTGGGGGGTGAATATTTTGGCATCATCTCAATTTGTGAGATGAACTTCAACCCTGCCTGAGTGTCAGGCAGGAAAAAAACTGGCAACTGTAATCTGAGCTATTAGTCTGATGCTTTCCCTACAGCCAGTGACAGCATCTGGTCCTATTATAAAAATCAGCATAGCGCTGGTGGAATTCATAAACATAATCCTGTTTACCAATAACCTCCTATATCCCCAACCCCAAAGGTCCACCAAGTTTGGGGTATTTTGCAATTACCAGTATATAGGTAACACCCCCTAAAATAACAAAAACTGTGCAATAGAGACAGTCAAACTCTGCTTCACTGCCTTAGCTGTGCTGGCGCCGACAGAGATGGTCGCTTCGCGTTCCTAGGAATCAATGCAGTATTTTGTTTTTTTATGTATTATTTCTTACATTGTTACCCCAGGAATTCTTAAGTGTTATTACATACAGCCGGGAAGAACTATTGGATATAAGAGCAACATCAACGTACCAACATTACGACCAGGAACACGACTTTCCCGAAGCGGATCCTCTGTTCGGACCACCACCCAGGACAATGGATCTGATCCCAGTAGGCGACCCAAAACAACGGCGACTCAGAAGGGGCAGACGGAGCGGTCTTCTGGTCAGGCTCCGTAGACAGGCACATCGCGCACCGCTCCCGAGTTTACTACTCGCCAATGTCCAGTCTCTTGACAACAAGGTAGACGAAATCCGAGCAAGGGTTGCCTTCCAGAGAGACATCAGAGATTGTAACGTTCTTTGTTTCACGGAAACATGGCTCACTCTGGATATGTTATCAGAGTCGGTACAGCCACCTGGTTTCTTCACGCATCCCGTCGACAGAAACAAACATCTCTCTGGTAAGAAGAAGGGCGGGGATGTATGCCTTATGATTAACGAGTCGTGGTGTGATCATAACAACATACAGGAACTCAAATCCTTTTGTTCACCTGAGCTAGAATTCCTTACAATCAAATGCGGCAATTCTCTTCGATTATAATCACAGTCGTGTATATCCCCCCCAAGAAGACACATCGATGGCCATGAAATAACTTCATTGGACTCTATGTAAACTAGAAACCACATATCCTGAGGCTGCATTTATTGTAGCTGGGGATTTTAACAAGGCTACCTACATTTTATCAGCATGTCAAATGCACGACACGGGCTGGCAAAACCCTGGATCATTGTTATTCTAACTTACGCGATGCATACAAAGCCTTCCACCGCCCTCCTTTCGGAAAATCTGACCACGACTCCATTTTGTTGCTAACAGCCTATAGACAGAAACTAAAACAGGAAATGCCCGTGCTCAGGTCTGTTCAACGCTGGTCCGACCAATCGGATTCCACGCTTCAATATTGCTTCGATCACGTGGACTGGGATATGTTCCGCATAGCGTCGGACAACAACATTGATGAATACGCTGATTCGGTGAGCGAGTTTATTAGCAAGTGCATCGGTGATGTTGTACCCACAGCGACTATTAAAACCTTCCCCAACCAGAAACTGTGGATTGATGGCAGCATTCGCGCAAAACTGAACGTGTGAACCACGGCTTTTAATCAGGGCAAGGCGACCGGAAACATGACCGAATACAAACAGTGTAGATATTCCCCCTGCAAAGCAATCAAACAAGCTAAGCATCAGTATAGAGACAAAGTAGAGTCGCAATTCAACGGCTCAGACACGAGAGGTATGTGTCAGGATCTACAGTCAATCACGGACTACAAAAAGAAAACAGCACCGTCGCGGACCACGATGTCTTGCTCCCAGACAAACTAAACAACTTCTTTGCTCACTTTGAGGACACTGACACGGCCCGCTACCAAAACCTGCGGACTCTCCTTCACTGCAGCCGACGTGAGTAAAACATTTAAACGTGTTAACCCTCGCAAGGCTGCAGGCCCAGACGGCATCCCCAGCCGCGTCCTCAGAGCATGCGCAGACCAGCTGGCTGGTGTGTTTACGGACATATTCAATCAATCCTTATCCCAGTCTGCTGTTCCCACATGCTTCAAGAGGGCCACCATTGTTCCTGTTCCCAAGAAAGCTAAGGTAACTGAGCTAAACGACTACCGCCCTGCAACACTCACTTCCGTCATCATGAAGTGCTTTGAGAGACTAGTCAAGGACCATATCACCTCCACCCTACCTGACACCCTAGACCCACTCCAATTTGCTTACCGCCCCAATAGGTCCACAGACGACGCAATCGCAACCACACTGCACACTGCCCTAACCCATCTGGACAAGAGGAATACCTATGTGAGAATGCTGTTCATCGACTACAGCTCAACATTTAACACCATAGTACCCTCCAAACTCGTCATCAAGCTCGAGACCCTGGGTCTCGACCCCGCCCTGTGCAACTGGGTACTGGACTTCCTGACGGGCCGCCCCCAGGTGGTGAGGGTAGGTAACAACATCTCCACCCCGCTGATCCTCAACACAGGGGCCCCACAACGGTGCGTTCTGAGCCCTCTCCTGTACTCCCTGTTCACCCACGACTGCGTGGCCATGCACGCCTCCAACTCAATCATGAAGTTTGCAGACAACACTACAGTGGTAGGCTTGATTACCAACAACGATGAGACGGCCTACAGGGAGGAGGTGAGGGCCCTCGGAGTGTGGTGTCAGGACAATAACCTCACACTCAACGTCAACAAAACAAAAGAGATGATCGTGGACTTCAGGAAACAGCAGAAGGAGCACACCCTATCCACATCGACGGGACAGTAGTGGAGAGGGTAGTAAGTTTTAAGTTCCTCGGCGTACACATCACGGACAAACTGAATTGGTCCACCCACACAGACAGCGTGGTGAAGAAGGCGCAGCAGCGCCCCTTCAACCTCAGGAGGCTGAAGAAATTCGGCTTGTCACCAAAACCACTCACAAACTTTTACAGATGCACAATCGAGAGCATCCTGTCGGGCTGTATCACTGCCTGGTACGGCAACTGCTCCGCCCCCAACCGTAAGGCTCTCCAGAGGGTAGTGAGGTCTGCACAACGCATCACCGGGGGCAAACTACCTGCCCTCCAGGACACCTACACCACCCGATGTCACAGGAAGGCCATAAAGGACAACAACCACCCGAGCCACTGCCTGTTCACCCTGCTATCATCCAGAAGGTGAGGTCAGTACAAGTACACCAAAGCTGGGACCGAGAGACTGAAAAGCAGCTTCTATCTCAAGGCCATCAGACTGTTAAAACTTCTTGTCAATATGGGGGCGCTGTTTCCACTTTGTATAAAATCGTGCCCAAATTAAACTGCCTCGTACTCTATTCTAGATCGTACAATATGCATATTATTATTACTATTGGATAGAAAACACTCTCAAGTTTCTAAAACCGTTTGAATTATATCTGTGAGTAAAACGGAACTCATTTTGCAGCAAACTTCCCGACAGGAAGTGAAAAATATGAAATCGAGGCTCTGTTCCAGGGCCTTCCTATTCAATTGCTTGAAATCTATGGATATACATGCACTTCATACGCCTTCCACTAGATGTCAACAGGCAGTGGGAGGTGGAATGGGGTGTCTAGCTTGATCTGAGGTCGAACAAGAGCTCTTGGAATGACGTGACCACAATTTCCTTTGTCTACCAAGGCGCGGGAAGGACATCAGCATTGGCTTCTGAAAAGCGTTCGGTATAGACGGTGGATGTCTCCGGCTCTGATTTTATTTGATAGATGTGATAAAAACATCATAAAGTAGTTTTTTTCAACCGAGTTGTATCAGTTTATTCAACGTTTATTGCGAGTTTTGGAATTTTCCTTTCTTTGCGTCAGGAGAATTTGGGCATGTTCGCGCCACATGGCTAGCTAATGTTGCTAATTCGACAGGAGAAGAGGACATTCTAAAACCAAACAACGATTTATTCTGGACAAAGGACTCCTTGTACAAGATTCTGATGGAAGCTCAGGAAAAGTAAGAACCATTTATGATGTTATTTCGTATTTCTGTGGAAAATGTTTACCGTAATTTCCGGACTATAAGCCGCTACTTTTTCCCACGCTTTGAACCTTGCAGTTTATACAATGATGCGGCTAATTTATGGATTTTTCCCGCTTTCACAAGATTCATGCCGCCAAAAAACTGAGCACCGTCACATAATGTGACGTAAATCGAGCGCGCTCAAACTTCCCATAATTCTGATTACGGTAGTCATTTTGTCACCCTCATCATGGCAAAGACACGGAGAAATTGTCACGTTCCTGACCTGTTTTTCCTTTTTCTTGTATTTATTTGGTTGGTCAGGGCGTGAGTTGGGGTGGGTTGTCCATGTGTTATTTTTCTATGTCGGGTTGTTTGTGTTCGGCCGGGTATGATTCTCAATCAGAGGCAGCTGTAAATCTTTGTCCCTGATTGAGAATCATACTTTTTGTATCTCGTGTCTGTATTCGGGTCGTTTCTCTTTTGTCATTTTGTTTCGTTAGTGTTCCGTTTATTTGGTTAATAAATAATCATGGACACAAACCACTCCGCATATTGGTCTGATCCTTCTCGCCTCTCCTCCTCGTCCGATGAGGAGGATTACGCCGACCGTTACAGAAATGCATATGATGCAGCTTTCAATTTGAAGGCGATCGATCTGGCTGTTGGAAAAGGAAATAGAGCTGCTGCACGGGAGCTTGGCCTTAATGAGTCGATGATAAGACGTTGGAAACAGCAGCGTGAGAAACTGACTCAGTGCAAAAAGACAACAAAAGCTTTCAGAGGAAAGAAAAGCAGATGGCCCGAACTAGAAAATGAGGCTTGGATGACAAGTGGGGAGAAATCCTTCACTAAAACGGGCCGCATGCGAAGAGCAACTTATGGTCAAGTCTGCCAGTGGGTCCTGACAGCGTGGAGCATTGTCAAAAAAAAGTAAAAAATCCACTATCATCAACGGGTTTCGAAAGGCTGGACTGCTGCGTATTGAAGAGGGCAGCATGAGCTCAGCGGGGAATTTGCCTCCGGATGAAAGTGACGAGAGCGACAATGAAAACGATCCAACATCGGATGAAGCAATTCTGAGGCTATTCAACTCCGACACCAAAGGAGATGACTTCAGTGGTTTCAGTGCACAGGAGGAAGATAGTGACCAATGACTTTCTTGGTAGGCTACTGTTTACTGCTATTTTTTTTAAATTTGTTACAAGCCGTGTTTCGTTAAAGCCTATTTATTTTTGTTACAAGCCGTGTTTCGTTTAAAGGCCTATTTATTTTTGTTACAAGCCGTGTTTCGTTTAAAAAGCCTATTTATTTTTGTTACAAGCCGTGTTTCCTTTAAAGGCTGTGTAAAGTTCATTTGTTTCAATGTACCGGTAGGCACCTGCGGCTTATAGACATGTGCGGCTTATTTATGTACAAAATACATATTTTTTTTTAATTCAGTGGGTGCGGCTTATATTCAGGTGCGCTTAATAGTCCAGCAATTACGGTAATCCTATTTTCCTTCCTTTTTGCGGGCGCTGTCTCGCTATAACGTAAGCTGTTTGTTATGGTAAAGTTATTTTAAAAAATCTAACACGGCGATTGCATTAAGAACTAGTGTATCTTTCATTTGCTGTCCAACATGTATTTTTGAGTAAAGTTTATGATGAGTTCTTTGATTAGATTAGGTGACTGTCCAAAATATCTCCGGAGATTCTGGTGAATCGATGCTACATATTCACAATGTATAACCACGGTTTGCAGCTCAAAATATGCACATTTTCGAACAAAACATAAGTGTATTGTATAACCTGATGTTATAGGACTGTCATCTGATGAAGTTGGTCAAGGTTAGTGATTAATTTTATATATTTTGCTGTTTTTTTGCAATCGCTACCTTTTGCTGCTGATAAATGCATTTGTGTGTTTGGCTATTGTGGTAAGCTAATATAATGCTATATTGTGTTTTCGCTGTAAAACACTTAAAAAATCTGAAATATTGGCTAGATTCACAAGATGTTTATCTTTCATTTGCTGTACACCATGTATTTTTCATAAATGTTTTATGATGAGTATTTAGGTATTTCACGTTGCTCTCTGTAATTATTCTGGCTGCTTTGGTGATATTTTTGATGGTAGCTGCAATGTAAAACTATGATTTATACCTCAAATATGCACATTTTCGAACAAAACATACATTTATTGTATAACATGTTATAAGACTGTCATCTGATGAAGTTGTTTCTTGGTTAGTGACTAATTATATCTCTATTTGGTCAGTTTTGTGATAGCTACCTATGCTGTAGAAAAATGCTGAAAATATGCGGTTGAGTCTTTTGCTATTGTGGTTAGCTAATAGAAATACATATTGTGTTTTCGCTGTAAAACATTTTAAAAATCGGAAATGATGGCTGGATTCACAAGATGTTTATCTTTCATTTGCTGTATTGGACTTGTGATTTCATGAAAATTATATTATATGATATCCCTGTCCCGTTAGGCTAGGCTATGCTAGTTAGCTTTTTTGATGAGGATGCTCCCGGATCCGGGATGGGTAGCAATGAAAGGTTATTAAACAGCAATCACCAGCACTGAGTGGCTGCTGCCAACATACTTACTCATCTCTAGCCACTTTAATAATTAATAATTGGATGTAATAAATGTATCACTAGCCACTTTAAACAATGCCACTTTAAATAATGTTTACATACCCTACATTACTCATCTCAAATGTATATACTGTCTCTATACCATCTACTGCATCTTGCCTATGCCGTTCGGCCATCGCTCATCCATATATTTTTATGTACATATTCTTATTCATTCCTTTACACTTGTGTGTATTAGGTAGTTGTTGTGAAATTGTTAGATTACTTGTTAGATATTACTGCACGGTCGGAACTAAAAGCACAAGCATTTCGCTACACTCGCATTAATATCTGCTAACCATGTGTATGTGACCAATAAAATTTGATTTGATTTGATTTGTTTTTGATTTAGCTATTTGGCACATATTGAATGTAAAGTGTCTTTAGAAACTTTGTTAAAAAACACTTTTGTATTGTCTAAAATTATTCAAATGGTTTCAGCACCCTCTTATTATGTTAATGGTGTGGGGGACATTTCTTCATGCTCTCAGGCTCCATTATGTTCTTCAACTGTGAAAAACCATGGCCAAACTCAACCCCCTGTCACGCACTGACCTTAGAGATCCTTTTTATGTCTCTATTTTGGTTGGTCAGGGCGTGAGTTGGGGTGGGCATTCTATGTTTTGTATTCTATGTTTTCTTTTCTGTGTGTTTGGCCGGGTGTGGTTCTCAATCAGAGGCAGCAAGTAAGTGTTCCTTTCGTTGTCTCTGATTGGGAACCATACTTAGGTAGCCTTTTCCCACCTGTGTTTTGTGGGTAGTTGTTTTCTGTTTTGTGTTGCTGCACCTTACAGGACTGTTTCGTTTTCATTTCACTCTCTTTGTTATTTAGTTTAGTGTTTCTGTTCTAATAAAAATAACATGAACACTTACCACGCTGCGCTTTGGTCCGATGACTACTCTTCATCCGAAGACGAATATCGTTACACCCCCTCCATCCCTTACCTTCATCACACCACTACCACCACACAACCTGGAGGCCTCCTCTCTGCTCCTCTCTCCTCCTCTCTCCTCTCCTCCTCTCTCCTCCTCTCTGCTCCTCTCGCCCCCTCTCTCCTCTCTCCTCCACTCCTCCTCTCCTCCTCTCTTCTCCTCGTCTCTCCTCCTCTCTCCCCTCTCTCTTCCTCTCTCCTCCTCTCTCCACTCTCTTCCTCTCTCCTCCACTCCTCCTCTCTCCATTCTCTTCCTCTCTCTTCCTCTCTCTTCCTCTCTCCTCCTCTCTCTTCCTCTATCCTCCTCTCTCTTCCTCTGTCCTCCTCTGTCCTCCTCTCTCATCCTCTCTCCTCCTCTCTCTTCCTTTCTCCTCCTCTCTCCTCCACTCCTCCTCTCTCTTCCTTTCTCCTCCTTTCTCCTCCTCTCTCCTCCACTCCTCCTCTCTCCTCCTCTCTCTTCCTCTCTCCTCCTCTCTCTTCCTCTCTCCTCCTCTCTCTTCCTCTCTCCTCCACTCCTCCTCTCTCTTCCTCTCTCTTCCTCTCTCCTCCTCTCTCCTCCTCCTCTCTCCTCCTCTATCTTCCTCTCTCCTCCTCTCTCTTCCTCTCTCTTCCTCTCTCCTCCTCTCTCTTCCTCTCTCCTCTACTCCTCCTCTCTCTTCTTCTCTCTTCCTCTCTCCTCCTCTCTCCTCCTCTCTCTTCCTCTCTCTTCCTCTCTCCTCCTCTCTCTTCCTCTCTCCTCCACTCCTCCTCTCTCTTCCTCTCTCCTCCTCCTTCCTCCTCCACTGTAACAAAAAATCTGAAAAATCCACAGGATTATTTCCACATGGAGAAAATAAAGAAATACACATTTGGAGTGTCTGTGAGTACTTGGAAATTGGGAGTTGTCCACTCAGGGGAGAGATAGGGGGACAGAGGGGGGACTGAGCTGTTGGGACAAGAAGAGGGTGTGTGTAAGGGGTACGAAGAGGGGGAGATCGGGGGTGACCGGGGGAGAGGTGCATGTCTCAGACACAATAATACTATTCATTGGGCTCAGACATGGGTGTTAACTCCCCTCTGCCAGGACACAATGGGGCTCCCCGGCATTCAGACAGCCTTGGTGATATTGTTAGTTCAGGGCTGTATTCTCCAGGCCACAGGATAAAGTGGATGCATTGTGCCGGGCCGGCAGGATGGATGGAGGGAGGGAGGCTTGAGAGGTGAAAGGCAAAGAAACAGAGAACAGTGTGTTTGTCTCTCCGAAGGAGAGGGCTGAGACAGAAGCAGAGGCAGAGGCAGAGGCAGAGGCAGAGGCAGAGGCGGTGGGGTACAGGGGGGAGCTTTCATTGGACGTGCTATAAAAAAAGGAGAGGGGGGAGAAAAAGATCATGCTATAAATATTATTGAGGCAGCCAAGTGCAGAACTAAAGAGCCTTGGAATGAAGGGGTGGGAAAACAGAGGGAACATAGCGATGGCGCTTTCTTCTAAGGGTGGGGGGCTTTGACATGGGTTTGCATATAGCTATAGTGTTTAGACCCCAAAAATATAGCCTCTCCTTGGTAGAGGGAGACTGAATGAGAGAGATAGCGAGAGAGAGAGACAGCAAGAGAGAGAAAGAGGGGGATAGAGAGAGAGAGACAGCAAGAGAGAGAAAGAGGGGGATAGAGAGAGAGAGACAGCAAGAGAGAGAAAGAGGGGGATAGAGAGCGAGAGACAGCAAGAGGGAGAAAGAGGGGGATAGAGAGACAGCAAGAGAGAGAAAGAGGGGGATAGCGAGAGAGAGACAGCAAGAGAGGGAAAGAGGGGGATAGAGGGGGATAGAGAGAGAGAGACAGCAAGAGAGAGAAAGAGGGGGATAGAGAGAGAGAGACAGCAAAAGAGAGAAAGAGGGGGATAGAGAGAGACAGCAAGAGAGAGAAAGAGGGGGATAGAGAGAGACAGCAAGAGCGAGAAAGAGGGGGATAGAGAGAGACAGCAAGAGAGAGAAAGAGGGGGATAGAGAGAGAGAGACAGCAAGAGAGAGAAAGAGGGGGATAGAGAGTGAGAGACAGTGTCACGTTCCTGACCTGTTTTTCCTTTTTCTTGTATTTATTTAGTTGGTCAGGGCGTGAGTTGGGGTGGGTTGTCGATGTGTTATTTTCTGTGTTCGGCCGGGTATGATTCTCAATCAGAGACAGCTGTCAATCGTTGTCCCTGATTGAGAATCATACTTAGGCAGCCTGGGGATTCACGTGTTTTTTGTGGGTGTTTGTATCTCGTGTCTGTGTTAGTACCACACGGGACTGTTTGCGGTTTTGTCACGTTTGTTGTTTTGTATAGTAAGTGTTCAGTCCACGTGAATTAAAAGATGACCACTTTCCACTCTGCATATTGGTCTGATCCTTCTCGCCTCTCCTCCTCGTCCGAGGAGGAGGATTACGACGACCGTTACAGACAGCAAGAGAGAGAAAGAGGGGGATAGAGAGAGAGAGACAGCAAGAGAGAGAAAGAGGGGGATAGAGAGTGAGAGACAGCAAGAGAGAGAAAGAGGGGGATAGAGAGAGAGAGATGTGAGATGTGAGATGTAGCTCCAGCGGTCGAGATTGGGCGCAGGTGCCAACGTCCAACTACCATGAGACATACTTTCTTCCTGCTCGATAGATCCCCCATGTTTCCTCCCCAGACTACAGCTCGTATACGAACCCAGAAAGGAGAGGAGCAGCGAAGAGGGGTGAAAGTGTATGTGAGAGTGTGTGTGAGAGTGTGATACCAGCGCAGTGGGCATGGCAGAGAGAGAGCTGTGACTAGGAGATCCCCTTTAAAGAAACATGGAACAGATACACTGCGCCATGTGCTAAGCCCCTCTTCGCCAACGCTAGCTATGCTATCACACACACAGAGAATATGAGCGTGAAAGCAGAAGAGGCTCAGGAGTGCATTACACACACACACACACACACACACACACACACACACACACACACACACACACACACACACACACACACACACACACACACACACACACACACACACACATATATATACAGACAGCCACACACACACACACACACCGTGGATCTCTGCTTCCACTGCACACTATACAACCTGCTTTTATGAACAGTACTTTGTTTGTTTCCCCTCTGGTAAACTCTGACCAGTGGTTCCCATGGCAACCTTGCCTCCTCTCTCCCTGTGTGTGTGTGTGTGTGTGTGTGTGTGTGTGTGTGTGTGTGTGTGTGTGTGTGCGTGCGTGCGTGCGTGCGTGCGTGCGTGCGTGCGTGCGTGCGTGCGTGCGTGCGTGCGTGCTCTAGCTCTGGTGATATAGAGAGTTTCCCTGATCTCACTGCAGTCCATGAAGAGAGAGAGCGAGACAGAGAGAGAGACAGAGAGATAGAGGTAGAGAGAGAGAGAGAAAGCGAGGGGGGTAGAACGAGAGGGGGGTGAGATAGAGAGATAGAGAGAGACAGAGAGAGACAGAGACAGCAAGCGAGAGACACAGAGAGAGAGAGAGTAAGATAGAGAGATAGAGAGAAAGAGAGAGAGAGAGATAGATGAACAGGCGCACAACAGGAGATAGTGGGAGGCTAGCAGGAAGTGGGGGTGGTTCCTCAAGAGCTTGGTAGCTCAATATATTACATGAATAACTGTGTCAATGTACATGCTTGTGAACTAACATATCAGTTGCTGAGGGGTGGACGGCTCGTAATAAAGGCTGGAATGAAGTCAATGGAATGGTAACAACCACATGGAAACCACGTGTTTGATGTGGTTTATTATGAGCCGTCCTCCCCGCAGCAGCCTCCACTGTAACATACCTATACACAGCCTACATCAACATAATGATGAACGTGTGAATATTTTTACTGAATTTTGTGACACAAGCTCACATGATTAATCAATTCTTGTCATTATTATTGTATCATTTTGATATGTGGAACATGAATATATGCCTGAGCCTAAATGATATTCCCTGGACTCTTTATTCCATCAACATTAGTGCCTGGAACTCACTTCCATATGGAGCCTCTCCTCCTGTGTAGCTAACAATGTCACCTCCATGGGTATCTCAGTGAGTAGGTAAACAACCAAATCTAAATGTTATCTTAGCCTTTGATGAGTCACAGACCCCTTGCAGTGTGTGATTTGGATTGGGGGTCATGCCCAACTAAAAATCTCAAATGGTATTGTATACCCCACGTAGTTCATTACCTTTGACCAGGCCAGGTATGGGGGCAAGGGGGCTTATGAGAGGTTGTTGGGCCAAGCCAGGCCAGGGTTGGGCTCTTGTGGGGGCTAATGCCCCTCAGTGGTGGAGGGGGACCAGGTCTTTGTCCCAGTGGAGGGGATTACACTGGCGGGGTGGCCCTAACAATGTCTCCCCTCCTGGGAGGGCTGGGCAAACCTGCTCCCCCCCCAATGACGGGTGTGGTCAACTACTCACTGACTCAATTAAACACAGTGAGAGAGAGGAGGAGGAAAGAGGGATAGGAGGAGGAGAGGAATGGAGGGGAGAGAGAGAAGAATGAGCAGCATGGAGTGATACTCAACAAGGGTAAGAGGGTAACAGAGAAGGAGAGAAAGCGTGAGAGGGGAGGAGAGGATGGTGGTTGGAGGAGGAGAGGATCGGAGGTTGGAGGAGGAGAGGGTGGAGGTAGGAGGAAGAGAGGATGGAGGTTGGAGGAGGAGAGGATGGAGGTTGGAGGAGGAGAGGATGGAGGTTGGAGGAGGAGAGGATGGAGGTTGGAGGAGGAGAGGATGGAGGTTGGAGGAGAAGAGGGTGGAGGTAAGAGGAGGAGAGGATGGGGGTTGGAGGAGGAGAGGAGGAGGTTGGAGGAGGAGAGGGTGGAGGTTGGAGGAGGAGAGGATGGAGGTAAGAGGAGGAGAGGGTGGAGGTAGGAGGAGGAGAGGATGGAGGTTGGAGGAGGAGAGGGTGGAGGTTGGAGGAGGAGAGGATGGAGGTAGGAGGAGGAGAGGATGGAGGTTGGAGTAGGAGAGGGTGAAGGTTGGAGGAGGAGAGGATGGAGGTAGGAGGAGGAGAGGGTGGAGGTTGGAGGAGGAGAGGGTGAAGGTAAAAGGAGGAGAGGGTGAAGGTAAAAGGAGGAGAGGATGGGGGTAGGAGGAGGAGAGGATGGAGGTAGGAGGAGGAGAGGATGGAGGTTGGTGGAGAAGAGGATGGAGGTTGGAGGAGAAGAGGGTGGAGGTAATAGGTGGAGAGGATGGGGTAGGAGGAGGAGAGGATGGAGGTTGGAGGAGGAGAGGATGGAGGTAAGAGGAGGAGATGGTAGAGGTTGGAGGAGGAGAGGGTGGAGGTAAGAGGAGGAGAGGGTGGAGGTTGGAGGAGGAGAGGATGGAGGTAGGAGGAGGAGAGGATGGAGGTTGGAGGAGGAGAGGATGGAGGTAAGAGGAGGAGAGGGTGGAGGTTGGAGGAGGAGAGGATGGAGGTAGGAGGAGGAGAGGATGGAGGTTGGAGTAGGAGAGGGTGAAGGTTGGAGGAGGAGAGGATGGAGGTAGGAGGAGGAGAGGGTGGAGGTTGGAGGAGGAGAGGGTGAAGGTAAAAGGAGGAGAGGGTGAAGGTAAAAGGAGGAGAGGATGGGGGTAGGAGGAGGAGAGGATGGAGGTAGGAGGAGGAGAGGATGGAGGTTGGTGGAGAAGAGGATGGAGGTTGGAGGAGAAGAGGGTGGAGGTAATAGGTGGAGAGGATGGGGTAGGAGGAGGAGAGGATGGAGGTTGGAGGAGGAGAGGATGGAGGTAAGAGGAGGAGATGGTAGAGGTTGGAGGAGGAGAGGGTGGAGGTAAGAGGAGGAGAGGGTGGAGGTAAGAGGAGGAGAGGGTGGAGGTTGGAGGAGGAGAGGATGGAGGTAGGAGGAGGAGAGGATGGAGGTTGGAGGAGGAGAGGATGGAGGTAAGAGGAGGAGAGGGTAGAGGTTGGAGGAGGAGAGGGTGGAGGTAAGAGGAGGAGAGGATGGGGGTAGGAGGAGGAGAGGATGGAGGTAGGAGGAGGAAAGGATGGAGGTAAGAAGTGGAGAGGATGGAGGTAGGAGGAGGAGAGGATGGAGGTTGGAGGAGGAGAGGATGGAGGCTGGAGGAGGAGAGGATGGAGGTTGGAGGAGGAGAGGATGGAGGTAAGAGGAGGAGAGGGTGGAGGTAGGAGGAGGAGAGGATGGAGGTTGGAGGAGGAGAGGGTGGAGGTAGGAGGAGGAGAGGATGGAGGTAGGAGGAGGAGAGGATGGAGGTAAGAGGAGGAGAGGGTAGAGGTTGGAGGAGGAGAGGGTGGAGGTAGGAGGAGGAGAGGATGGAGGTTGGAGGAGGAGAGGATGGAGGTAAGAGGAGGAGAGGGTAGAGGTTGGAGGAGGAGAGGGTGGAGGTAAGAGGTTGAGAGGATGGGGGTAGGAGGAGGAGAGGATGGAGGTTGGAGGAGGAGAGGATGGAGGTTGGAGGAGGAGAGGATGGAGGTAAGAGGAGGAGAGGGTGGAGGTTGGAGGAGGAGAGGATGGAGGTAAGAGGAGGAGAGGGTAGAGGGTGGAGGAGGAGAGGGTGGAGGTAAGAGGAGGAGAGGATGGGGGTAGGAGGAGGAGAGGATGGAGGTAGGAGGAGGAAAGGATGGAGGTAAGAAGTGGAGAGGATGGAGGTAGGAGGAGGAGAGGATGGAGGTTGGAGGAGGAGAGGATGGAGGTTGGAGGAGGAGAGGGTGGAGGTAGGAGGAGGAGAGGATGGGGGTAGGACGAGGAGAGGATGGAGGTTGGAGGAGGAGAGGATGGAGGTTGGAGGAGGAAAGGATGGAGGTAGGAGGAGGAGAGGATGGAGGTTGGAGGAGGAGAGGATGGAGGTTGGAGGAGGAGAGGGTAGAGGTAGGAGGAGGAGAGGATGGGGGTAGGAGGAGGAGAGAGTGGAGGATGGTGGAGGAGAGGATGGAGGTAGGAGGAGGAGAGGATGGAGGTTGGAGGAGGAGAGGGTAGAGGTAGGAGGAGGAGAGGATGGGGGTAGGAGGAGGAGAGAGTGGAGGATGGTGGAGGAGAGGATGGAGGTAGGAGGAGGAGAGGATGGAGGTTGGAGGAGGAGAGGGTAGAGGTAGGAGGAGGAGAGGATGGGGTAGGAGGAGGAGAGGGTGGAGGATGGTGGAGGAGAGGATGGAGGTAGGAGGAGGAGAGGGTGGAGGTTGGAGGAGGAGAGGATGGAGGTTGGAGGAGGAGAGGGTGGAGGTAGGAGGAGGAGAGGATGGATGTTGGAGGAGGAGAGGGTGGAGGTAAGAGGATGAAAGGATCAGGTGTGGTAGGAGGGAAAGGAGACCAGTGGCTCAAAGAACAAGAAGATAAATAAAGGAGTGAAGGAGAATAGGGGAATAGTGAGCTAGGTGAGGATGACTCTGCAGGTACTGGATATAAAATGTGTGAGTCGGAGGCCTTTCCTTATGCACTTCAATATCAAAGTCCTCATTATGCCCATGCACACCACCCATTCAGATCCAATGACAAATGCACCAGATAATTCCATTAGGGGGGACTTCTATAGAGGATATTTAGGGGATAGTTGAGGAATCCAGGTAACATAGCTCAACGCGGGCACAGACAGATATGGCTCCGTAACACTTATCAGGGATTTGGCAGCCCTGTTGATTGAACATGCCAAGGCCCATTTGTCGGAGGGGTGTGCGCGTTTGTATCGACACGTTGTAACCTTGTGGCTCCACAGAAGGAGACGTCAGATGTGCTGCTAGCGGGCACACAGGCAGACAGGCAGGCAGGCAAGCAGGAGAGGGTGGGTGGGTTGGTAGGCTCCCCTCCTCTTCCATTCTCTCTACTTCTCTCTCTCCTACTCTCTACTCCTCTTCCGGCCGCAGTGGACGGGAGCCCCCCTCCTCCCTCCATCCCCAGTGGTAGGGCTGCCAGACAGGAGTGTTCAGCAGCTCTCCGACTGTTATTGATCCTGAGAGCGAGGGAGCGAGCGGAACGGGGAGCCGGCTCCTCTCTCTCTCCACAACCCTCCACAACTTTTTCCTGCTCTCCCCCCCACTTCATTTATCAAGGTTAAGGAACTCTTATAAAAAAGGGAAGAAGGGGTCACAGGGATGTTATCTGACTTCATGAAGGAAATCCTCCCTGGGCACTCCAGAAAAGAGGAGATTGCTCTTATTGGTAGAAAGTAGACCCCCTCCACACAAGCACCATACAACCACAGCCAGCCAGCCATCCAGCCAGTTAGCCAGCCAGCCAACCAGCCAGTCAGTCAACCAGCCAGTCAGCCAGCCATCCTTCCAGCCAGTCAGCCAGCCAACCAGCCAGTCAGCCAACCAGAATTAGCAGGTCCAGAAAATATGCCACAAGGATACTCAAGAGTGATGGAGTGATGGGGGGAGGAGAAGTGTACCTTTTCCTGCTAGTCAACATCTGCAGTGAAATGACACTGTACTGAAAACTAATGCCCAAGATACCAGATGCATGAACTACCACAGCAAACCTTATTAACAGAAACATGCTTTTAGGCTACAGGTCGACATGCTTTTCAACCAATAAGAGACTAGAATGCAGTGTCCCTTCTCTGAAAGGACTGGAAATGGTTCTACAGTGGAGTACATCTCTGGCTCTTTGTTGCTGCTTCTCTCTGCACATAAAAGGCTTGGGGAGTCCAGGCAACAGGAAAATGCACTCCTGGCTGAGTCCTGTCGACTCGCGCCAAATGAACAGGCCATAAGTTCCAGCCTCTTTGTGCTGGGTACCACAATGCTTTTTATCGTCTAGCTAATTAAGTCAGTCTCGCCTTTGTCTTGTTCCTCTCCAGCATCATTTGAGTGAGAGGAGAGAGGGCTGGGAGAGGGCTGGGAGAGGGCTGGGAGAGGGCTGGGAGAGGGCTGGTCAGGACAGGTATCTGTGTCCCCTTGGTTGTTTACTGGGAGAAGAGGGGCATGTTGCCTCTGCTTTCAGGGGACATGTGGAACATTAAGGAGGGCAAACAAGGAGGGGGGAGCGAATTGAAGAATTGACTGTGACACCGCACTAGGGAGTGTATTGGCACGCTGCTACTATAGGAACAATAAGGCAAAACAATATGGCTGTGGTCACTGTGCAATGTTGGAGGTCTGAGATTGAGTGGGATTTTTTTTAAAGTCAGTTTATACCTTGAAAATAGTCAAATCAGACAGGTTTACAATCAGATTGCTCAAAATTCTGAGCAATATTGATTTTCCTACCATTCAATAACAGCAATTTTTTAAACTAGTGTAACCAAGAAAAAAACTTCATTGAATGTGCTCTTAAAACAATACAGGCCTTTATTAGAACACAGGAAACAGTTGCTCACACCATTCAATATCCTTGCGTGACTAACAGTGAGTCAGTGAGTAACAAAACTAGCCTAGGTTATTGGGGACATAGATTAGCAGTCTAACTGAAATTCCACTTTGTTATGTTGCTATGAAACTTGCTATGAGTTGCTATGTGTTTTCCCCATTGCCCCATTTCTCACCATTGCCTAAAGGGCTGCGGCAGTCTTTCACCCCTTAGACCAGGGCTGGTTGTCTGAGTCTCTACTCCACTGTGCACTCCACTCCAGGGCTAGCCGCTAGTCGCTTGACACATGCACCCCTCAAACCCCGAGCCTCCCTAGACCCCCAGCCCAATCTGAGCCCCTTTCCTTCCCACAGTCAAGTTCCTCCCAATGCCTTGACAGACAGGGTGACATCACAGCCCGAGAAGCAGGCAGGGGGTCTCCTCAGCACCCTGGACAACACAATACAGGGCATCTGGTGGTGGGGGGATTTATAGTTTATATGGAGGTTGAGACATAAACGTGAGAGCCAAAGAAGTAGGAGCAAACCGGATTATGGATCAGAGAATGATTCAATGGTGGCAACTGTCAGGGATGTAGGAGGGAATGCCAGTTTGTAAAGACTACAGAGGATAAAGAACCCGTTTTGGCGCATAAACAACATTTGATTAGTTTTGATTACGTTTAGTGCTGATTAAATTTCAACCTAAAAATAACAACAGAAAATGTCTGATCTTTCTGAAGTTTCTTATCATTCAATAACTTTATTAAAAAACAGAGCATATGTGGCTTCTGTTTTTTTCCTCCAAATCCGATATGAATTTAATCTTTCACCACTAATGTATTGACCAATTGATGGTCATCCAGACTATAAGGGCAGCAGGTCTCTTGGTGTGTCTTAGCAGGGCTGTATGTGTGTCTGTGTGTCTACTCACAGACAGCTTGTTAATTTGGAAAATCTAAGATTGTTGGTCTAGAACTAGACAATGGCTCCAATGTGATAGAAATTTGTGTCAGGGTGCCCTCTGTACCCCCCTCTGTCTGACGTTGTCTGTGTGTGCATACGAGTATCTGTCTTCTTTGTGTGCACACATAAACTAAATGAGCTGTGTGTATGCATTGTATAAGTACACAGGCCCAGTGTATATATTAGCAATGGGACTTGACCCTGGCCGCCTGAGCCACTGTTTCACGTCGCACTGGGCGTGGGAAAAAGGGGACACCTCTTTTCACAGCTGCTCTGGCCGTTGCATTGTACCATTGGAGGCCCGGATCCCTTGGCCCTGGCCCCCCCTCACCCCTTTCCCATTCACTGCGCAGCCTGCTGCCTTTTCAGAGACCCCCCCTCCTCCTCCTTTCCCTAAACCCCCCTTAATAAATACACCTCACCATTCAGCACCATGGTTTGCATAGTTGCCAGAGGCCTGCTCGGCTTGTAGAGACTGATGTTTTCCAGCTAAGAGAGAAAGAGAGAGAAAGAGAGAAAGAGAGAGAGAGAGAGAGAGAGAGAGAGAGAGAGAGAGAATATATTCTACATGTTCCTCAGTCACTGAACAAACTACAGTTCCATGATCATCCGCAGCTCTTCACAACCACCCCAGCCACTGATATGTCTCCTTACGGCCATTAGCCATGCTTTTCTTTTCTGTCTCTCTCTCACACACACACACTCTTTCTCTCTCGCTCTCCCCCTCCCTCACTCAGCAGCAGCCAGCCCCTCTGCAGATAAATGAAAGTCTATGTTAACATACGCCACTGCTCCCCACATAGTCCCCAGCTCCCCCGCCCTCGCCTCCCTCCATTCACTGAATTCATTTGAAGAGATTTATTTCCTATCAAGCCGTATAATGCAGAGGCTATAATTTAAATCAACTTTTAAGAACAGCCCAGCAGAGCAGTTTATGCATACAAATCTGTACAGCTTGGAGGAAATGTTCTGCAAACAGAAGGCTTTCAAGAGGATGCTAACTTTGAGAACCATGGGTATTTGAGATTAGCTGTTATTGTTAAACATCAGATCAATCACATTCTACCCATAACACATGCAATATTTGTTTGGGATACCGTCACAAATCTACCTCTGAGTAACAGTAACAAAATAGGATAAATTACTTTGTCTAAAACAGTGGAATTGTGGCATTCACAGTACAACCAAAAATCACAGCTTAGCAACATTGGAGGAGGACTTCAGGTTGCTGTTAGGGAGTGGCAATGGGCATACCAGGCTGTCTCTACCTGCTGATGGTCTGTGTGTGTTGTGGAAGTACAAATAAGTGCTCAGAGTGAGAGGGGGGTTCTTCTTCTCCACAGAACCAGAAAGAACTCCATCTTCTCTGTCCAACATGCCATGACGATGTGGAGTAGGGCTGAATTGGCTTTGGGGGGTGGAGGGATGGAGGGGAGGAGGAGATAGGGTGGACCGAATCTGAGGCACTGTAAATGAGAGGATTACCTCTTCCATCCTGGAGCTTATCCATAAACATAAGCGAGAGTGGTCGGGTGTGGAAATGCTGCTGTGTAAAATCACAAATCCTTGGCCTACTCTTCTTCCTATGTACAATTATAACAAAGCGACATACAGGTATGTGCCGTAAAAGGTTATATAAGGCAATTAGGGCAATGTGCACATGTTATTGCACGGCTGTAGGCTAGCAACGCTAATTGTAGCTATCAATACATATTGATGTGAATATTTTATTTACTGAATTGTCGTGTCTCTATTTCAAATGTCCAGAAGATTTGCCTATCTTCTAAACCAAAGCAGGTCTTGATCGATCCATCTACTTTGCAAATATGATATTGACTCAATATGCTATGACACGGGCAGCTCCACTGAGTTGTGGCAGCAGAGGGAGGTTGAGAGGTGGTTGAATCGTATGGAGGATAGCCACAGGCTCTGAAAACCTTGCTCTTCTGCATCTGATTCTCAAATGCAAGGCTTCCTCTGGGCAACGCTGATAGAGAACCCAGGCCCATATCAAAAAATGCTGCTTGGGCTTGGAGGAAAAAAGGCATTTATCTTTCCTCTGATGAAGAACTTCCCTTCTCTGTGGACGAGCTCCATCACTCCTGCCTCTCCGTCTAGTTAGTTTTTTCCAGGAGGGTTAGCTGTGCTCAGTGGCTCCCTGCCATTCACTGACCTGTTATAGTTGTTAGCATGCTGGGGCTAATAACAGGGCTATCATCTGACACTAGGAGACAAACAGGGGAGAAGTATATAGAGTGAGTCACATAAGTAGCTGGTCCTATTTCTAAACATACGTTGGGACATTGGAGCATTATACAAAACTGAATCTTTACATTTCAAGGGCAGAAGCGAACCAGTTTCCCTCGAGCACCTCTACAAACCCTCTCACAAAATGCGCCTCACACGGACTATCATCTCAAATCAAGATATTAGCCATGATATGTGTACAGTTGAAGTTGGAAGTTTACATACACCTTAGCCAAATACATTTAAACTCAGTTTTTCACAATTCCTGACATTTACTCCTTGGAAAAATTCCCTGTCTTAGGTCAGTTAGGATCACCACTTTATTTTAAGAATGTGAAATGTCAGAATAATAGTAGAGAGAATTATTTATTTCAGCTTTTGTTTCTTTCATCACATTCCCAGTGGGTCAGAAGTTTACATACACTCAATTACTATTTGGTAGCATTGCCTTTAAATAGTTTAACTTGGGTCAAAACGTTTCAGGTAGCCTTCCACAAGCTTCCCACATAAGTTGGGTGAATTGTGGCCCATTCCTCCAGACAGAGCTGGTGTAACTGAGTCAGGTTTGTAGGCCTCCTTGCTCGCACACGCTTTTTCAGTTCTGCCCACAACATTTCTATGGGATTGAGGTCAGGGCTTTGTGATGGCCACTCCAATACCTTGACTTTGTTGTCCTTGCCACAACTTTGGAAGTATACTTGGGGTCATTGTCCATTTGGAAGACTCATTTGCGACCAAGCTTTAACTTCCTGACTGATGTCTTGAGACGTTGCTTCAATATATCCACATAATTCTTCTGCCTCATGATGCCATCTATTTTGTGAAGTGCACCAGTCCCTCCTGCAGCAAATCACCCCCACAACATGATGCTGCCACCCCCGTGCATGATGGTTGGGATGGTGTTCTTCAGCTTGCAAGCCTCCCCCTTTTTCCTCCAAACATAATGATGGTCATTATGACCAAACAGTTCTATTTTTGTTTCATCAGACCAGAGGACATTTCTCCAAAAAGTACAATCTTTCTCGCCATGTGCAGTTGCTAACCGTAGTCTGGCTTTTTTTATGGTGTTTTTGGAGCAGTGGCTTCTTCCTTGCTGAGCGGCCTTTCAGATTATGTCGATATAGGACTCATTTTACTGTGGATATAGATACTTTTGTACCTGTTTCCTCCAGCATCTTCACAGGGTCCTTTGCTGTTGTTCTGGGATTGATTTGCACTTTCCGCACCAAAGTACTTTCATCTCTAGGAGAAGGAACGCATCTCCTTCCTGAGCGGTATGACGGCTGTGTGGTCCCATGGTGTTTATACTTGCGTACTATTGTTTGTACAGATGAACATGGTACCTTCAAGCGTTTGGAAATTGCTCCCAAGGATGAACCAGATTTGTGGAGGTCTACAATTTTTTTTCTGAGGTCTTGGCTGATTTCTTTTGATTTTCCCATGATGTCAAGCAAAGAGGCACTGAGTTTGAAGGTAGGCCTTGAAATACATCCACAGGTACACCTCCAATTGACTCAAATGATGTCAATTAGCCTATCAGAAGCTTCTAAAGCCATGACATAATTTTCTGGAATTTTCCAAGCTGTTTAAAGGCACAGTCAACTTATTGTATGTAAACTTCTGACCCAGTGGAATTGTGATACAGTGAATTATAAGTGAAATAATCTGTCTGTAAACAATTTTTGGAAAAATGTGTTGTGTCATGCACAAAGTAGTTGTCCTAATCGACTTGCCAAAACTATAGTTTGTTAACAAGAAATTTGTGGAGTGGTTGAAAAACTAGTTTTAATGACTCCAACCTAAGTGTATGTAAACGTCCGACTTCAACTTTATATGACAGCTAAGCAGGCATGTCTCTGGTAAGGTGTAAAAGAATTAAGCGTTTTGTAACATGATATAGAGCCTCACAGAGATCTGCTGAGGGAGTTCATTACTTTTGTTTTCACCAATGAAACGCCACATCGCTTTTACAATCATCACAGAGGAAAAACTCACACTATTCGATCACATCTCGGAGCGACCGCACCGCCACTCATAGAGGCTGAGCCCAGCGTGGGAGAAAGGGAGAGGCAGCCACAGAATTGTAAGCGCTGAAAAAAGTACTCATTTATTTTTCAATCTGTGTTTCACAATGCATGTGTGCCTGGAGAATTGCAGCTAAAGTTCACATTGGGAGGGAGGTGGCAAAACCCCATGTATTGCAAAATTTCACTAGAGTAAAAAAAAGCTGAAAGAGAGACAGAGAGAGAAGAAAAAAGGAAAGAAAGAAGTGCCATTGAACTCTGACTTGAGATTGTGCTGTTAGGGACATAGAGAGGCGGGTGTGTGGGGGTGTATACCTGGAGTGGGTTAGGGAGAGGGTTTTTAGGGGAGGGGGGGCCTGGCTTGGACTGAGGGGAAGAGGAGAGGGGGGTGGCAGTGGGGGAATTAGATGGGTGAGGGACTTAGCCACCCTCACAGCCATTCCACATGAGCACACCTTGCACACACACTGTGCCAAGGTCCCCAAAGTATCTTAAAGGGATAAGAAGCATGGACAATGGAATTAAAATATAGATTACACAACCAGGCCACCCTACGCCTCTGCCAAAACCCAACAATCTGACAAATTGGATCAGACCATTTAAAAGAGGGGTAAAAGTGAGAGAGGGTAGATGAATGGAAGTGTAAAATACACATGTGCATGCAACACATGCAAGGGATCAATCAGTGAGTGGGCCTGGTTAAAAATATTGTTGATATTACTCAACTCATGGGAAGTTGATGGTCAAACAAAAATTATCTAAGATTAAATGAATCCGTAATTGGAGAATACAAAAATAGTTTTTGACCTCAGACTCTGGCCTAGCTTAAACAGTTGAACTTGCTATCTAGAAACAAAAAGGGTTCTTCGGCTGTCCCCATAGGAAAACCTTTTGAAGAACCCATTTTGCTTCAGGTATAACCCTTTTGGGTGCCATGTAGAACCCTTTCCACAGAGGTTTATACATACATAAAACCCAAAAGAGTTCTACCTGGAACCAAAAAAAGGTTATACTATGGGGACAGCCGCAAAAACCTTTTGGAACCCTTTTTTCGAAAAGTGTATGAGTTACTTTGGGTCTACAGTCTTTAACATCCTTTGCCTCCATGGGTCTAAGAAGCCTACGATCTGGTGTGTTCCATCTTTGCTCTTCGGTATCATTACTAATACACATAGCCTTTCCCTCGCATTACAATTTGGCCATTTTCCAAATCATACAGAAAATGTCAAATGTGCCCATACAGTATATGCTAAGAATACAAAGTAACTTTTTTGTTATTGTTTATAAGATACGTTTTCTGACACAGTATGAAATGTTCCCAAATGTTGTGTGGGTTAATTTGCACATGAATGAGATGTACAGAGTCTCTTCAGAATAGACAAAAGTGTTCACCCACTTCCCCCAACCACCAAAAAAACACATTATGAATGCTAAAATAGGATTGTAGCTACACTCTTCAAGCTTAAGAGGCTGGTAGAACTCTCACCTGTTCTTTCTAGCCCATTCCCACACAAGCTACTGTTCTCTCTCTCAATCTCTTTCTCTTCTGTGTTTTTTTTTTTTCCTGGCTAAAGAAGATGTTGTTTCTGCCCGAGGTCCTGGATCCTGAATTCAGTTGAGATGTGTGGCAAAAATATGGTGAATTATGCATCGTAGTCAAATTGCTTCTATAGTTTTGTTGTATGCTACAGCAGGCATATTTTTAGGCCTTGGGGTAGCAGTACTGGAGTCAGACCTTTGGGATTAAACCCATATAATAGAATGCCTCTGGTGCCCAGCGTTCCCAACCCACTCACTACTCCTCCACAGTGCAACATGGGTTTGTTACTGTGTAATATACACACACACACACACACTGCTTAATGACACCGAGCCTTCAGTCATGAGATGACCTACCTCTGGAACATGGACTCAATGCTCAATGAGTAGCCATAGAGGGCATCTCTATGAACACATGATGCTTAATAACTGTGGTGTTTCCATGTCAATGTAGCCTCAATTTTACATGCAGGACCAGTAATCATCTCCACTGCTTTGTTCTAGCCTAGTATTATCAAATATAATATATTCACAATACTATTGTGTTAATGTAATATTCATCAAATCAAATCAAATAATAGTATTAATAAAAAAGTGTTATTATTCTCATAACAAAATAATAGAACATATTTCACGTTTACAAAATAACCTTACAATTGTCTTCCATTAGGGTACTTAAATCAAATGTAATCAAATAACCAAATGCATGTGTTACATTTGGTAACAACGAGATTCTCCGTTTAATTAAAGCATTTTGTTGTTTGTTAAAACATGTAAATCTCATGATGGAAATACCGAATTATATGTTTGCAAAATCGACGATCCGAAGAAAACATTATAACTAAAGCATAAAGCAACACAAAATGCTCTTGTGGGGAGAAAAACAAGAAATGTCAATGATTTGACAGAAATCGAAATAGAATTGAAAGAATTACAAATATATAAATTAGAAGAAGAGTTACATCAAAATATACAGTATTTGCTTGAGTTTTTTTACTACTGTGACAAGATGTTGTATATATTTTGGGAAAAGTCCTTAATTCACTCATACCTTTTGAACACACAAGCAACTGAAATGTTAAAATAGGCCTATTCAATACATTCTTTATCAGGTCATGCGAGTATGGATGGGTCTCAATAAACATTACAAAAAGTACTATCTTCCAATCAGCCATGATGAAGTAATCTCAGAACTGATAACGAACGAGGCAATAATGCTGTGTTAAAAATGAAACCAAGTTGACGTGCGTGTTCCAAACTTTCGGTTACTTAACGTTCCTCTATCATAGACACGCGCGTATTCCTGTCGAGAGCGCGCTCGCCCACAGGCGTGCAACACACAACACATTACATTGAGATGGGAATACTAAAATGGATGCTCACATTTACAGTAGCCTGTTCAATCACAAAGAGAAATGTTCTATCCTTATATTTTCGTACAGCAGGTCAGATGTGCTATACGTTTTCCTGAAAACACGGACCTAAAATAGACCCAATTGTGCCGTACCAGTAAACATTATAATAACCTAGTAAATGAAAATGTAGTATCAGGTCTATGTACAGTAATTTGTGAAATATGGCGTATATAGGCTTCGTGTCAATATGCATTTGAGTTTAGGCAGTATAGGCAAGCAAGTAGTCCCTGGCATAGATATTAAAATAATGGTAATCTTCAAGTTTCACACACACACACTCACACACATGCAATAGTGTTCGTTCCTCTTGTGAATCCAACATAAAATTCTGAACGATAACAATGCACCCAGCTTTCAAACATTGTACCGCCACTCGAAATGTTCGGCATCATCCTTAGCAATGTGAGTAGAACCCGCATATCAGACTTTCATTTTTTTTCTTCATTTCGTTACATGGGTCAGAGGCTGTTGCTAAGCTACCAAACTCAGAATTCGTAAGTTTAGAGAGAAAGGTAATAGGCCATTTGCTTCTTGAGGTGAAAATAAAAATAGACATTGAGTTTGTCAATTCAAGACAGCATCAATGTGAACCTCAGGCTGATGTCAATCAACAGTGCACACAATGAAAAAGGGCATAATGAATAATAATAACAATAATAATAATAACAATAATATTCATAATAAGCTTACCAACAATAATATAAATGATCAGCTGTACTTGTGCTAAATTGCATTGCTTCCTTGATGTAGGCCTACAGCACAGGGTAAAGATGATGCTCGGGGCATGAAGGGCATGGACACAGAGTATCCTTACAGTACAAGGGTTTGAGGGTAGCAATAATAAGCATAAGTCAAATGTCATGGACACGTTCCAGGTAATTCGGTTGCTATACAAAAAATAAGCAGTTTCCGTGTTTTTCTAATTTGATCCTCTGACAGCTCATCAGGGAGTTGGGGATTACAGGTAGTGTTAAAAACAATTCAAACATTTGTACACACAATGGATCCTTTTTTTGCATACAGTGGAGAGAGAAGGAACCAGAACAATACAGGATTTATTTGCTAGACACAACTATGACACAGACATTGTTATGCAAACAATGAAGCACTATGGGTATATCTACTAACCTATGAACATCCCAATAAGTATAATTTATTAGGAGTTGAGAAATAAAGTTGACATCATTAGAAAGAAGTTATTCTCCTCTTTTCTACTGTAGGTATGTTATAAATATATATATATTGTTGTTGCTAGCAATATTCATAAAAACATTGAAATAAAAAATAAGTCCCCCCCCCCCCCCCCCCCCAAAAAAAAATGAGCAGACCCCCTGCAGTACCTCCTTGGACCCATGGGGGCCATGGACCCCGGTTGAATACCACTATAGCATGTATGATAGCACTATAGGCCTACTGATAGTATCTACACCATAGGGGGTTATTTCAAGATGGCAACATGGCTGTACATCCTAATGTAAACATAAAACAATGGTACCACACTCTAAATATGATAGAGCATACAATGTATGGAGCATACATACATTGAAAAACAGTCTTCGCCATTCGGGCTCCCATAGGGCGGCACACAATTGGCCCAGCCTCGTCCGGGTTTGGCTGGGGTAGGCCGTCATTGAAAATAAGAATTTGTTCTGAACTAACTTGCCTAGTTAAATAAAGGTTCAATAAAATGTATAAAAATATATTTCTGCAGAAAGTAAACACACATACAGCAAGATACTTGACACACCAAATTAATTGTGTTATCAATGTCCTGTAAGGCTGCACACAGACAGACAAAACGCAATAGCCAAATTGCCCCTCTACAACAGAGACTGACATTACAGTTTCGGTTAGAAATGCACAGCATGTATACACAACCATCTTCGTCCTCCTTTCTGATCTGTCTCCATCTAACGTTATGTGTCTGAAACCCTCTTGCCTACTTTTTGTTTCTCCAGTGTAATGAAATGCAGCATGGATTTGGGGGAGTAAAAATGTATTTTCATCTAGATTAAAAAACAAGTGATTGTATAAAAAAATACAATGGGGTTTTGGCTGCTTATGCCAGGTGCTGAGACAGAGACAAGCCTCCATCTGCTGGGGGCCCTGGTGGCAGCCAGTCAGACAGACCAGACAGATACATATCACTGTGGGAAAACATGTAGTCATGTCTCAGACACACACACCACACACCGCATTTCAATCTCAAAGGGTCCTGCCTAGATCCCTAATTTATTAGGCCTCAGCACTACATGAAAAGTCACTATAATTTGGCTGTAGGTGGCGCAGTACGGGTTAGGTAGGCCTTGAATCAAAGACTACTAGGGCCTCCATCACCAGATCAGATGATTATGTAGGGCTGGAAGCAGGAAGGAAATAGTATTAAACTGATAAGAGGAAAATATGGGATTAAATGTTATGGTGATGAGTTGGGTTGTATCCAGAGTGGTATGCCGCTGAGTGATTTATAATATACTCATACACATTGGAATAGATGGCTTATTTTATAGGCTACCGTTTGTTAGGCGGAAATAGTGTTCTCAAATGTGCAATATTACAGACAAAGAAATCATACCTAAAATCGGAGTCTAAACCTCCTAAATTGACAAGATGTTGCATCAGCCAGCAATGTAACAATCTCTCTGTAAATGATGCAGTCATAAAGCTTGAATATAGGCCTATAATTCAGAGAGATAAAAAGCAGGGCTTGTGCCTTGCTTATATTGTTTTGCCACCTTTGCTCATACGTGGAATAGTGAACAGTGAATGAACCATAGCAAAAGGCTCCCAAAATATATTCTAATCTACACAATGCACAGATCAGTCTATCCTAATCTGAACATAGTGAGTAAACATGTCAAC
Organism: Salvelinus namaycush; assembly: GCF_016432855.1. NCBI lineage: Eukaryota > Metazoa > Chordata > Actinopteri > Salmoniformes > Salmonidae > Salvelinus > Salvelinus namaycush. The sequence goes on along the minus strand of NC_052315.1, from coordinate 19,028,448 downwards.
ATAGTTAGGCTAAATCAGACAGCCACAAGTCAATTACACTGAGGCACGCAATGTCCAAAATATAGTTCCAATCTGGGCCTATACAACCTTCATGAACAGCCCCCATGGCCTCATAAACAACGGCCAGTAAAACATCCTGGAGTATCCTAGATTACTCTCCGGCCGAACGCTGGGCCAAGCCCTATGTATACTGCAGCAGGCTGGGCCAGGCAGGCTGGGCCAGGCAGGCAGGCCTAGCTATATCACTCCGACCTAGGGTGCAGTCTCCTCTGTCTTCTCTCCTCGCCACCCCTGTACATGGGGACTAGGAGTGAATGAACCGCAGTCGATGTAGTTAGCTTGTTTAAAATTCAACAGGCCACTGTAAATCCCATCTCACGACCAGAGAGTGCATGGGACTGGACTGGATAAAGCATCAGTGAGATAGATGGACACTTGTCCATCCAAAACAGGTTGGCATAAATAGGCTCTGCAATCGGGTCATCTCTCACCACCCAGCCAACCATGCAGGCCTTATCTCGCCCTCACAATCGCCTTGGATTCATTCAGCGGTCCACTTTGGGAGTCCGGAGAGCACCCACAGCCTGCCTGTCAATGATATAGTCCTCAGTGTATTTACTGCCGTGCAGGCCTCTCTGTCATTATGATCTTTAATCAGATAAACAGCTGTCAGTGACAGTTACCAGCCTGTTAAGGTATATGGCAAAAGCGAATCACACACAACTCAAAGTACAGTGAGTTACCCAATGATAAAGGATGCTTTAGCTTTATACGGCCATATTAACACACATTTATGTGCCACTCTTTCTCTCCACACCTCCTAGAACATTCTGATTGGACTGTCCTGTGTATGGTGGTTTGAGTAGATCTACTTATGAGTCATCATCATCATCATAGTGTATTATGTGTCTGTCTGTAGGCTTCCTTTAGGGCTAGATGCTGTGCCTGGGAGCAAGGCACACAGTACACTGACATTTTGTTTTCACCTCTGAAGTCTCTGGCTTGTTCAAATGACAGCGTTATACACAAGACCAAGTTATGATGATACAAATAACTACAATGTCCCATTTGACATAGGCCAACTAACTTGAACAAACCTGCTATATGCACAAAACTATGCTGGTGATGATGGCACTGCTTGGCAATATGTTAGCCTCCCCCCAACAGCAGTTCCAGCAGCAGTACCACTGCCTCAATAACCTCATTCCTGTTGGTTGAAATTAAAATAAACAATTTTATATGGCTAGACATTCCACTGTGGCCCCCTATTATCAACTTTTAGAGACAACATAAAAAGCGCATGCAAACACATTGCTCTCTGATCTGGGCGAGGCACAGCAGCTTGCCAACATACTGTAGCTACAGGCCTGCCATATGGGTCTTTTGTTATCTGATTGTTATATTCCATATAGCATGATAGTAGCCCGCAGTGCACGTGACTCACTAGAACGGCCCAATCAGTTGAAACAGTTATGTCGATAAACGTTTCTTCTCACCTCCGGGTCATACACTGAACCCCAATGAGGCCTACATAATTAATGAAATAGCCTACACATCATGCAAAATGTATATGCCACTGCCAGTCCCTTCAATTAATCCTCATTAGGCAACATTATCCGCATCTATAGATTCCGGGTACCACTGTCACGACCACCCCACATCACTGTGTTTTTGAATGGAGGCTATCTCCATTCTCCGGCTGACCACTGTCTCCCCATACATTTCCTCGTAATGCCATTTGGGGTTATAAATCCGATTTGAGCCAACATTTATTCCATCTATAGCCTACTGGTTCACCGGAACGTCCACGGCGGCGTTTTACGGTGCTTTCGGCGGGCACAACCTAATATCAGTTCCAGGGCTCGCTGCCTTTCTCCGACAGACCCTGGTCCAGATTTGCCGCGCTCCATTAGCGGTTCCTGAAGTCTGAAGAATTAGTTTATACATTCGGTTCTCTAGCTTTATGATATCACATAAACTCATTCAGCTAGATAACCAAAGAGAGAAACTAACCCACGTCTCTTAAAGGGACCGCCGCGTGCCGGGTGCTGCTTTAATGCTTCTGTTGTGGTCACATGGTGCCATTACATTCGCTTGTATGCAGGCTCGAGCTCTTGCTATCAAACACACACAGACACACACACGCACTTACGCACTTGCAAGCGTGCGTGCGTAATAAGCTATGGGGCACGATTTCAAGAGCGTGCTTATATATACCAGGATGTATTATGTATTTATGACACATTTGAATACATATTGATTATACTTATGATACGACCCTGCAATGCATGCATGTTATACGTGTGATTGTAATGTTAAAACGCTCTGAAGATAGTATCATGCGTAAACTAGAAGTCATCAAATAAAAAGCTTCCCTATATGCACATGCTTTCAAAACTACCACCTCAAGTTCAATCAGTTGTTCTTAGTTATATAGGCCCAGTACTGTAGCCTAGCAGCCTACAAGTCCTTCACAAACCAAACTTCACTTTTTCCTCACCAATGCCAAGCCATATCAACACCATATCAACAGAAAAGTAACACTGCTTCCACAATATCCCTTTAATATCGTAATGCACCCCAAACAACCACAGTATACTTTTGTTTTAAATGGCAGCTACAATCGACCCATTCAAACCAGACTAGCTTCAATGTTCAGTAAATTAAGAAATAAATGGGTTTAAAGCATGACAAACTATAACAACATGAGCTACAGCCTGCTATAACGACTATACAAGTAAATGTCAACAACATCGTTGATAGAGAGTTCAGATCATCTTGTACTGAACTTCAGTAAAAGCACATAGTGTTAAGAATTTGCTCTGGAATGGATAAGGAGTAGAATGGAATAAAAGGCCATGCATTATAGGCTATAATCTGGCATTGGCCCTGGATTCTCACAAATTCAATAAAATAGATGGAAACCTATTGATAATATCTGAAAATATTCAACAACAACTGATACAAATAAACAGCAACTCATATAAATACTTTGTTATACATGAAGAAGGAGCAAACGACTATTGATGATATTTTAATCAAAAACATAACTCTTGATTTCTACATAGTCTACAGACTCTGTTCAGACTGTTCTTCATTTACAACATTGTCTTGCTGATGATTTGATGAAGAACACAAAGCCACTTCTGACACCAAAACAACACAGACCAATAGACAAGGCATATAAATGATTCCCCAAAATATGTAATACTCACATTTAAATCATGATAATACAGTCCTTCCGTTGTAGGGATTCAGCTTTTGTGATCAAATGGTACACTAAAGGTTTACATAAAAAAATCATAACGGCTCAAATAGGCAAAGAAGCAAGTCATGAATTGCTATTAAACTCCTGATAGAAAGCTATTTGGTCAGTAGAGTGAGAGCCACCGATCCACACAAGCGTCAAAATATGTTCCATACGTTGCCGGTACATTCATCAAACAAAGCCTTTAACGCACACTGTCTCCGGGAGCACTATGCATAGCGGTCGTAACACGTTATCGAGAAATGCACGGAGAGATACCACAAAACGAGGAGAAGAGAAAACGACGCAACTGTCATGGTCAGAGGCACCGGGAGCTTGGCTGGAGCTAGGAGAAACTCTCACAGGCCACGGGGGTCACACGGCCAATAGAAATGTGATGTCACCAGCATTAGGCATGCATTGACACACATGGCTGAGAAACCCTGGGACACTGTGGTGGACACGGCCGTGACCAAGCGCTCTGCAATAGCGTCAGAGTCCATAATAGCATATAACTTCCCTCTCCGGTTCACAGTGCACAGGCATCAGTGAAAAAATAACGATTGTATCTTTGATGCATTGCAGCTCACTGAATAAGCCTAAAGGCTAAAGCTGGCTAAAAATCAATACTTTAACAAAAATAATAATTCCCCTCAAATAAATTACTTTTTAAAATAATATCTTAACAAACTAGGCCAGTATGTAGCTCCTGTTGCCATGTAAAAACCTAAATGACTAACGCCAATGCTGAAATATTACTATGTCATTATTGTACAAGGCAGAGAGAATACTTACGCCTATTTGCGAATGAGGTCAAACCACAAGTGTACTTTCATCTGATTATTCGAGGTAGGAACAGCTTTGCAAACAGATACACATGATCATTAATATCCATCGACAACGAGTTGCCATTCAATAACATCATAAGGCCTATGCCACTTTCCACTACGGAGGTGACCATACTTCTTTGCCACACCCATTCTTGTTGAATATGGATAAGAAAGCCTATATGTCGCTGGAGTTTATAGGCAACGCTCACCAGTATAACGGCATAATAGACCTATAGGCCTATTGCATCTTGTTACAGAGTTGAAGACATAGGCAGTGCATTTTTTTTGTGTACATGTGTAATAAAGACTGGAAATGTTATTAATTGTTTCTTAATCATATATTATTTTTCATAATGTACAACATAATTTTACCAACTTTGGAGTATTTAGAGCCAAATAAACATAATTTCTGTTTTTGAATAATAATCTAATACCACAAAATTACTGCCCTTTTAGCCTACTGCTTACATGCTTTACATAAATCATCACACACAATGTGCACTTAAATCAATTAAACTGATAGCTGTCATTGTAGTTAAAATGGTAAGCTATATGAAATAGGGCCTTTATGTTAATTCCTCAATTCATGAATTTAATATTAAGATGAAAATTAATTAGACCTTAAAATATATATATTGAGCGGTGTGTAATTGCGTTTATGAGAGATGATTTTATAGGTTTAGTAATCCGTTATGAATAACCACCTAGTTTACATGTTTACAACTACGAGATAAAAATTACCCACGCACCCACGTAAGCGCACGCGCGCACAAACAGCCACACTCACACTCACACTCACACTCACACTCACACTCACACTCACACACTCTCTCTCTCTCTCTCTCTCTCTCTCTCTCTCTCTCTCTCTCTCTCTCTCTCTCTCTCTCACACACACACACACACACACACACACACACACACACACACACACACACACACACACACACTCACACACACACACACACACACACACACACACACACACACACACACACACACACACACACACACACACACACACACACACACACACACACTGCACCCTCCCTCCTCCACACACACACACTGACACACTCACACTCTCACACACACACACACACTGCACCCCCCCCCCCCTCCTCCACACACACACACACACACACACACACACACACACACACACACACACACACACACACACGCACACACACACACACACACACACACACACACACACACACACACACACACACACACACACACACACACACACACACACACACACACACATACTGCACCCTCCCTCCTCCACACACACACACTGACACACTCACACTCTCACACACACACACACACACACACAACACACAATAATTACATTTATAAAATAAATATAGGTCTATCAATGAAGTGAAAGTGTAATATCAATTAGGTGAAAGTGCAATAGTGCAATTGTTACTACTATTATTACTAAGTATTACTCATAAAATGGTATGCTAATAGGCCACCAATGGACGATGTTTGACTCTTCTGCCGAGACATCCCCTATTCATGAGAAAATGGAATTTCCCATATGCGAGATGTAAAACTGAGACCAGACAATGGAATGAACCATTTCACTGGATCAAAATGACAAAACATTATAACGAGTCTCTTGTACATGGAACAAGGCTGAAGTTACTGTACAACCTTGTTTCATTCTGATGAATAATAGTGTGTAGGCTATTTAAATAGTAAATATCTATCGATTTTAATATTTTGAGGCAACACCTTAGCCTAAAGCCGACCAATTTCCCACTATTGATATTACACATGAAATTGAACTTTAAACCTCGAAGCCGTCTCATGTGTGACGGTAAGGGAAACCCATACCTTATCTAATTACATGACAATGTAAATGTCATGTGAAATTTCATAACGCATAGGCTACAAAGCTTTATGCATTATTAGGTCTACTGTTACCGAAATTAGATTTTTATTCACACATTCGAAAACCCAACGTTTTCTGTCAGGGGATACTACCCCTGTCATCAATCTATCCTGAAATATTTCTCTTCGTTTTATAATTGGAAAGTTAAAAGATCATTAGAGTAAACTTATCATGTAGCCATTTTTAGGGAACAATTCCTGGATTTTCACAATGATGTGTTGTTAGCCTAAATATTTTCGCATATATATATATATATATATATATATATATATAGCCTAAAGTCACTTCATATTTCTTAGTCACCATAATGTACCCTAATGGTTCTTGTGGTATAGGTCTACATGCTATTAATAAATATGAGCATAGCCATTGTTATAGTTAGCAATCTACTATGCAGAAGTTCATGAAAACATTTAATGATTTAAATATTCACAAAAACATCAGTAAATATATAAAAGACCTTTAGTGTAATGAATGGTGTGAAATTAACTAGTTACTACATTATTACCTATAGTAAACTGAGAAAATACATTAACAGGCTACAAAATGAATCTCTCACGGTAGGAATGTTATCTAACAGACTCACCTATCTAAATAGATCTGTTGCAGATAATTATCTTTAGTGGGTAATTGGTCTAAGTATAAATGATATTAACTCCTACACCACACACGCCCGCACGCATTCCCGCACACACATACACACACACACACACACACACACACACACACAAAGAGAGAGAGAGAGAGAGAGAGAGAGAGAGAGAGAGAGAGAGATGGAGCGAGAGAGAGAGAGAAACAGACAGAAACACGGTTCCTAATTCACAGTAGAAATTGGTGCCTATCCTAATATTTCTGTAAAACAAAATGGGACATTTTGAAGGCAACGTGATGCTATTTGGCTCCATAACCTATAAGCCCATACGCATCAGATGACCGTCCTCGCTAACGTAAATTAGGCCTATACCGGGACAGATCTTACCGCCTCTCCTCATAAAAAGCAAATATTCATGACACCTCACCTCATGACACAGATTAATATGATGGACAGGTGCTGACTTTAGCCAATGATAGCTCGCGCGCTCGGTTTTTTATTATTTGGGATATTCTGATTAAATCTGTTTTTTTGCATGAGTTGTAGTTTCTCAGATATTTTTGTAAATATGTTTAAAAGTCATAGGCCTATTAACCAACGAAACAAAGCAACCCCACTAGATGAGATCGTAGTTTCAGTTAAATTTTTTAAAGACTTGAGCAAATAGATCGAAGCCTGTTCACCAGTGAAGATAGGGCTATGAATCGCCTTTCTTAAACAAGAAGAGCAATATGACTAACATGATACCTAAAAATATAGGGGAATTAAGGACAATGGTAAATGGATGACAAATGGTCAAATTTGTTTTCTTGAGTGTGTGTATTAAAATTGTAATGTAATCAATCAATGGAATTGTATTCGTCACATGCTTCGTAAACAACAGGTGTAGACTAACAGTGAAATGATTACTTACGGCTCCTCCCAACAATGAAGAGAGAAAGAAAATGTTGAAATAATAGAAAAGTAATAACACGTAATAATAAAAGTAATAATAAATACACAATGAGTAATGATAACTTGGATATACACGGCGTAAGAGTACTGAGTCGATGTGCAGGGGTACGTGGTAATTGATGTAGATATGTACATATAACTATGAATAAAGTGACTAGGCAACAGGATAGATACTAAACAGAGAAAAAAGGTTAGTGCAAAAGGGGTCAATGCAGATAGTCCCGGTAGCTATTTGGTTAACAATTTAACTAACTATTTAGCAGTCTTATGGCTTGGTGGCCTGATAGCTATGGGGCC